>NC_034184.2:82787222-83087222 GCF_002021735.2 Oncorhynchus kisutch
AGACCCGAAGAATTTTTGGAATTTGTTTTTTCGGACCAATACGAAATTTCACATTTTTCCTTCTTGAGTCAAGACATTGCCTTGGTGCAATGGAGGCGCCACCAAAAGTGGGTTCTACCCCCGGGTAATGTAAATGTGTTTCTTGCAGCATTTACCACAGCCTATGGCCGCCTTGAACTGTACACCCTCATGGAACAGCTTCAGAGGCGGGTTCTTTACACGACACAGACTCTGTGGTCTATGTAAGCAAACCGGGGGATGGACCCCCCACTTAGCAACTATCTTGGGGGTTTAACGAGTGAACTCGAAGAGGGTGACCATATTACAGAATGGTCCTCATGTGGTCCAAAAAGCTATGCTTTTAGGACTAAAGCCAATCACGTGGTGTTGAAAGCCAAAGGCGTGACTCAAAACTATGAAAATGCACCGCGTGTAAACTTGGAATCAATCACGCGCTTGGTCGAGGGGTTCGTAAAGGACAAGAATAGTGACTTGGAGATTTTGAGCTCCTACAACAAAATAGTGAGGGATAAAAAGGGGTTCCATCTAAGAAACGCACCACTCACTAAAAGATTCAGGGTAGTCTATGACAAGAGACAGCTATTGCCTGACGGTTACCAACATTGCCCTTTGGCTACTGACTTATGCTACAAGCCCCAGTGTGTCTTAAAGCTTAAGATATTATGACTGCTGTCGAGGGTTTTGACCCCCGGCTACAATTGCCTTTTCAAGCATTAATTGCCGGCCCTTCAAACAGTGGCAAAACTTTTTTTGTAAAAAGTATTTTAGAGAATTCTGACATGTGTTATCTCAAAAGCCTGACAATATTGTATGGTGTTATTCATGTTACCAACCTCTGTATGATGAATTATTGAAGACAATAAAATCAAGTTTGTTGAAGGAATACCCGATTCTCTGTCTGATGATGAACTTCTCCCCCCCACATGTAATAATCTGCTGGTTTTGGACGATATGCTATTGCTGGTAGCGAACACCTGAAATTGCACGAGCTTTTACCCAATATACTCATCATAGAAACCTGTCCGTGCTTTACTTGGTCCAGAATGTGTTTCACCAAGGTAAAAATAGTCGGACCATTAGCTTGAATGCCAACTACATGGTATTGTTTAAAATCCTAGAGACAAACTGCAAATTAGCACTCTAGCTCAGCAGATGTACCCTGGACGGAAATCATACTTTATGGAGAGCTATGAGGACGCTACCAAAGAGCCATTTTCTTATTTAATCGTGGATTTAAAAGCAAATACTCCAGAACACCTTAGGCTACGTACAGGGCTGTTTCCGGGGGAGAGGCCTGCTGCATACCTTCCTAAAAAGTAAACGCTATGTCTCTGCGTTTAAAAGAAACCTCCCCCTCTTGAGAAGGCTAGTAGGTTCTACAGCTAAAGAACGGAAGGCCATCTTGGGTCGCTGTTCTTCAGATCTCATATTAGCCCTATGTGAGATTGCTTTGAATCTTCTCAAAGGACGCATTCCACTCACCTGAACCAATTGAAAAAATTAAGGAGACAAAAGACAGCGATCAAACTCTTTGCCAATAAAAGGGCCAGTCTTCAAAAGAAAAGACATAGTATACAACAGTCTGGGGTTTTCTTCTACCTTTACTCAGTATAGCCGTGCCCTTCATCACCAGCCTTATTGCGGCCAGACGTGGTGGTTGAACACGGGTTGTGATGGCCACTAAAATGTACTTGGTGCCTCAACAAGAGTTGGATAGACTTAAAAAACAAATGCAGGGTCCTGAAGATATCAGACAAACAGCGGAAAATGATTTGGATACGGCCATGAAGGATGTTTTGAACCGAAAAGGATTGAACCCCTATGATAAGATTCAAAAATACACAAACCTAATGCAAAGGTATTTGACTCGGGTAAAGCAAGGGGAGAGAGAGACTAACCATTTAACCCTTTCCCTACCGGACCCTTTAACAGATGTCGAACCTAACGATAGCCATGCCCCTGTAAGGCCTGTACCGTCGATCTTACCTAGTGGCGATAATATGTCGGGTGAAGCTCAAATGCCATTTGAAGATAAAGTTATGCATGACCTACTGACACATGTGCCTTTACGTAACAGGAAGAATGTTAAATACATTATGAACAAGATAAAAGACTCAAAGGGGATAGCTGCTTGGAACGACTCTGGAGAGTTTATCCTTCAGGGCTCTGTGGTTAGGGGGTCCCATATGCAGGACTTGCTTAAAAGTACCACGGCTGCCCACAAGGTTGCTGATGACCGAAGGCCTCCCGGCTGGCGTCAGTTTCTTAAGGCCCTGGCAATCCTCAACATCCCCCTCTCCGGTGTACCCAACCATAAGCTTCGTCAACAGATTCAAGCTTTAAAACAAAAGCCTTCAACGAGATACAGCACCCCTAAAGATGCCCCAACGACACCGGCCCCATATGAAAGCGATGATGCTAACTCATTTACTCCCATGAACGTCTCAGGACCTTTTCCTAACCCGATCTCTCGGCGTGGTTAGACTTTTGAAAATGACTTTGAATGACTATGATTAAATTCAATTAATTTTTTATTTGAAAAATAAGCAAGTTAACATTTGTGGCATTCTTGAAACATATGACGTGAGCATACGCCTTGATTACGCGTTCTTAAAGGACACACATTTGAACACTTTTGATATTTTCTAACAAAACAAGATACAAGGTTATCATTACTTCTTAAATCATCCTTATAAAGAGACATAACATCTTCAAAAGAAACTCCCCGGGCTCTTTGGCACAGGTAAAATACACAGTGGTGACCGCATGTAGTGGAAAGGTTATCTTGCACTTGTTTGATGTTGTAGTAGATCTTTGTACCGTTTAGGGTCAAAAAATCTTTAATAGATTTAGGGAAATGTGAAAAACCGGGGGGAAAGCCATAGGAATCAAAAAAAGTTGAGATTTTTCGTCCACCTTCCTGTTCTAATGTCATAGCTAGCCAATGTTCACCAGGCATGTGTTTAGGATGGGTATTGACAATAAACATTGCAGGCCTCTCAGACCATATCTCCATAGGTAATTCATCACAAGCCAACACTCCACAAAATTGTTTTCCAATCAAGCGGCTCATGAGCCCGTCCAACTCTTGGGTATTCATGTCTTTGTTCAAAGGTCCTTAATAATAATCCACTAAGACCTGTCTTCGGGCATTCACTTCCAAGATTGAATCAGAGCATGCGTAAACAATCATGCTAACTGTACAGGCTAAAGGTGTACGGAAACGCATTTCCAGCCTGAGGTTACCTTGGGACACCACAGACAGATTTCCTGAGGTGTCATCATCAGGTGATAAATTGAAAGCATACAATGTGTAACCCTCTGCAAAATCATTTCTGTCAATAGGTAAAGAGAGATCTTTTAGATGTCGCCCTGTAGCCAGGAATAGATTGTAAAATTCTCGCACAGATATGTTGTTATTAAATTGTGGTTGGAAAGCCTTCGCCGGAACCTGACGTCCGTCCTGACAGAGCGCTACATACTCTGCATTGAAGTGCTGAAAATTAAAGGGGTTTTTATCTAAACTGCCCGTATTAGAGGCGTGATCAACCAGACCTATAACCACATATCTAGGTAAAGGGCCTAGAAATAGGTTTTCTTGACTGCAGATTCTACTGCCCACAGGTATGCTAAAGGTTTTCATGGTAATTCTTTGGAGAGGGTAAAGGGCATTTCCTTTCATCAAAGCATGTGAGTGACCCAGGCGCACGGCCGGAGATACAGATACTTTTTTAATAAAAAGGGTTGCCCCCAACACTTTCAAACTAAAATCCCCGTCTTGGGGAGACATCAGGCAAAAATCATCCTTGGCCCTGGTTAATTTTAATCTTAAATCAACCGAATTTAAGAGTAACCGTTCTTGAAAGAAAATGTCAGAGTGTATAGGGCCTAGCAAATGAAACTCTCGAGATTCGGCGCAGTAGCGAGCTCGTGCCGCTAGTCCTTTGTTTGCACCGGTGGAAGGGTCTGTCGATTCCATAGAGGCTCCTGCAGTATCCTTGCTAAACAGCCCGGCGCTAAATTGGGTTTTGAGAGTGTCTTCGGAGTAGTTTAGTAAACACTCCATGATGGCTCTATAAGGGTATGTAGCGCTGCTTTGACTGATTAGGCGTTCACCCAAAGTCACATCAACTTGGGAGAAAATGGTGGCCAAGGGGTAATTAATGAGACTCACTTTGGCATCGTCTGCAATATTAGACCCATCTCTTTTGGTCACTTTTAGACGTAAATGCACCAAGGTGTTGTTGAGGTCCAGATAGTTGTCACCATGGCCTGGTATGAAAAATTCGATAGGCCCGTTATCGGTAATAGCAGAGAGAGGGGCTATCTCCACATAACTGGATCTATCTATTGAATGCTGCGTTAACGGTGCCGTGAAAAGATCAAGTTCTGTCTTTATAGCTTCAGAGGACATTCGATGTAAAAGAGCCATGTCACTTATTCTTTTAGAAAATACTTCCTAGTATTCTTTTAGCCTGTTTTGGTACAGACCTCCTCACTTTACCCCGTCTTTGACTTACTGAGGTTCTTTTAACAGTTAACCGACGCTTTTTAGGTGCAGGTCTACGCCTTAAACCAGGGGGTCTCTTTTTTGGCCTTCGAGACAATATCATAAGCCCCGAGCCTTCTTGATGCTCCACCTCTGGTGACGCCCTTCGGGTCATAGCATTGGCTACAACCTCACTTACTATATTTTTAGCCGCTGATTTTAAATGTGGTTTGGCTATGCTGAAGCCTCTCTTCATAAACGGTAAAACCATCCTGAAGAGGTTACGGAATATACCTCCTATCCCCGAACCATACATTGTCGGCGCTCCATGATATCCTGGTAGTCCATTACCCACTTGATCCACATAGTATGAAACATAACGGTTAGGGTCGAGCTGATGGTGCTCCATAACCCTTTTATTTGTATTATGTTTATAAATATAATACAGCTATTATATATGTAGAGAGGTTTTGGTGGGTCTAAAGTGGAGTTTTACAATCGTTTTACCATAAGTAAATTCAATGTTTTCGTTCTGATCCGTTTTAAGCTCAACCAGAATGTTTTCAATATAGTTCTTGCTGACATGTACGTAGTGCGGCTTGTCATAATTGACAGTGACGATGTCCCCATCCTTGCCGTCTATATGAACTGTTCGCAGGAGGGGCACACAGCTGTCTCCGACCCTTTGATAGGTTATGATGTCGGTATAGACAAATATGTTGTAAAAGCCTGCATGTATATCCGCAGGGAATGGGAATAATTTATCGTTCACATACGTCCATTTATTGGGACCCATCCCCAACATGTAGGATAAATTACCGCTGGTCTTTATACCTCCGTTAGCAGGCCCTGAGATTTGTATCCTTTTATGGATTGGATTGTAGAATAGGAATATTTCCATCTTGTTCAGGGTTAGGTGTTCATTCAACTCTGAGACGATCCTGTCGACGGTTCTATAGAAACCTTTTTTAAGCTTAATAAGTTTCGCAGGTTCCGAGAACCTTTTGCAATAAAAATCACGGTCCTTAGCTTTGATATTATACCAACTATGGGGGTATGTAATCTCGCTGAGACCTACTTCCCAAGCCTCTGATAACTCTATAGGCTTTGGAAAATTGGTTGTATACTTCGAACTCTGATTATTACGATATATCTGTGCCGACGCATTACTGGGGAGAGTCAGGTAGAAGCCGCTGTGTTCCATGATGCCCAACTGTGTACACGCGAATGATGCGCTAGTTATCATGACTAGGGGTTTAAATTAACCCCCGTTGCCTCCACCACATCCTGCTCCAATACCCAACTGTTGAACTTTTGAGGCCAGTTTTTCCAGCGGACCAGCAACCATTTTTTACCCTTTTCTCTCTTCTGATCTAGAATCTCCTCCACGTGAAAGACTTTGTCTTTACCCAACTGGACCTTCTGTAATTCCTTCTCATAAAAAGATCCCTCTATAAGATCCCCGTCATAATCTTTTAATTTGTAGACCGGCGGAATGCGTGGCAGACATTCGGTAACGGTAAACAACTCCGAGCTAAAGCCTTGTTCGTATTTTTTGTCGAAAACACCCCTCAACTTTGATATACGCACCAAGTCACCCACTAGGAATTTAAAAGTCATTTTTTTCTTACGGCGAAGTGGGAACAAACCATACATATTTTTAAAGACTTGAAAAGAGTTTTCCGAAGAGACCTCCGAGGGCTTCATACGTATAGTCTTATGGTAGCTGTGGTTGTAACCGTTTACTAAATCCTGAACTATGTCTGTATATCGGTTGGTGTTGTGAGCTGTAAAATAGCGCCACATCCGCTCTTTCAAAGTCCTATTAAAGCGTTCCACAACCGAAGCTTTCAAATCAGAGCCTGTAGCAAAATGTACTATATTATACTTATTCATTAGCTTCTGAAATGTTTGATTAAAAAATTCTTTTCCGCCATCCGTCTGCACTTTCTTGGGGGCGCCTCCTGCCTTCAAGATCGATTCAAAGGCCCTGGTCACCTCTGCCCCGCTCTTATTTTTTAACACCCTTACATAGGCTAATTTAGAGAAAATATCTATAACCGTTAGCATGTAGCGATTTCCATCATTTTTATCGGCAAGGGACTGCATGTCACATAGATCCGCCTGAAATTGGGATAATGGATGCGTAGAAAAAACTCTATTTCTTGGAAAATGTTTTCTTACAGGTTTATGTAGAGTGTAGGCATCTTGCTCTGATAACCATTCATTCACTTTAGCATCGCTTAACAGACTACCTGTTTCTTCGACTATAGCTCTCTGTAAACGCTCTTTACCCCCATAAGACCCGGGGTTAGAGGGATTATAATATATGTTTTTCAACAGCTGCTCAGCCATCCTTCTTGCCTCTCTGAGGTACAATAACTGTAATGAGCCACTTTCATATAACGACAACATTTCAGTTTGTGAATTTTTATTTTAAGAATGCAACAATTATTACGTATACAGACAATTCAGGATTTGTTGCAAGATACAAGTCCCCGTTTTCTCAACAATCACAGCATGCAACACCCTGTATATATTGTTTAGATTTACAGGTTTGTTTCGCTGAATTTTTAAAACACACACGTCTGATATATAAGTATATAAACAACAAATATGATACACATTCACATTAAAGGGTGGTTCAAACAAATAATGTAAAATCTTAGGCAAAGTTATTTCTAGTTCTTCAGAATCCTCAACAAGCCTTGATACCATATGTGACCATTGTAAACTCTCGCCCGTATGTCGGACATGTTTCATGATTTGCTCCATTTTTAACACACGCTCTACAATAACCCCTGTATTGTGGGTTGTGTAGAACTTTACATTGTTCACTTTATTTTCAATAATCTGATGCATAACATTTGTAAGGTCTCTCAAAAGAAAAAATGTATTTATTCGCTCAAACATCGTAGACACATAGTTACCCATAGCTCTAAATAAACAAAATGTCACTCGGTCTCTTGGGATTTATTGAGCCAGAAAAGCATCACATCAGCCATCACAGCTTCCCTGTATTTGTTGTCGTCCACCAGGGTGTGTCGGATTTCTTTGAGTTTCTCATGGATGAAGAGGGCCTCCTTCAGTTCATGTAGGAAGGCTTCGGTTACCCCGTAAACTCTAGGGATAGACGGCGCAATACCCATAGACTCCAGGGCGATGACCAGCGCTGGTATAAAACGGCAGGACCACAGTCTTTTCACCAGCTCCTCAAAATGATTGAAAAAGTAGTATCTAGGAGGGTCGTAGAGGCAAGGATGACGACGCTGGCTGGGATGATTGATCTCACAGCCGATGCATTTTTCTCGTATATATTCGCCAATCACCACGTTTAAAAGTGTAGCTACAGAGGCCTTGATTGTATCCACAAAAACAGTACTGGCCACCCCATCAAACACATCCTCAGGCTGGGTAAATGTCGGGGGTGTCACGGGTCTTGCCAGGGGTGCGTAGAGTGTAGGGCTTCGTGGCATAGAGTCTTTAGTGTCGGGCCCCCATGACGTAGTGGCTTCCTCGTAGATGGTCTGGAGATCCATGGTGTATGCTGAAATGAAGAACTGTCTGCTTTTTTTCTTTTTATTGTAGAACAAGGCCCTTGGGTATCTGGGGGGGCGGGGTTAAAGCATCCGCTTACTTAGTTTTCTTCTGACGCTGTATCTTCTTGAGGCTCTTTTGCATCGTAATCTTTACGATTCGTATATATTATGCACTTCTTTAAATGAACAAGGCTCTGACGCTGTTGGCTCTGTACAAAGAGAGCATCCAACGGTTGCAACATTTTCAATTCCAGTACATCCCAACTGTTAAAAGGAATAAGCAGACGCAGTCGGGTATCCCCAGTCAGGCCACCACCCCTAAGTTTGTGGTTTCGGATTGCCTCGGTGCCGATATAGAACTCCACGCTGCCGCACGGTCGGCCATTCTTTCTTTGTATTTTCACCCTGTGAAATATTTGTCCTGAGGAGTCCGGGGTACCTTCCCAACGGGTCTCGTGGCCCGTGAACACACTATACCCCTTGGTGATAAGGCTCAGTTCAGGACACACAACCTTGCGAAAAACCGACCAGTCTTCAACACCATATTCCAAGCCTACAGTCTGGTCTGTATATTCTTCTCCTTCATCTACCGTATAGAGGGTCACTCTACAGGCCAGGTAATCAAACCGATACCCCCACTGCTGGCCATTAGACATCAACACTTGATCTGTCAGAGCATTTGCTGGCGGTATTTGGGTTCTATACACATTTAAAAAACGTTTTTTTGGCGCATCATATATTGCTGGTTGATACTTTGCCCTTGCTCTATGGGCAACCCGAAGGCCTGTTTCAGTTGTTACAGTCATCACTGCTTTGGTACCGATCCCAAATTCCATGGTTATTCTTAAGATCTTGTGCACTCTTAAACAGGTATTGTTCAGCGGCTTTATAAGGGGCCTTAACCAACCCAAACCGTGAGAAACAGTAACAGGTTGACCTGACACATGGTCACTTACTCAACCCAGGGCATGCACCCTTCTACATGACATAGGGTCATAAATCATTACATAGGGTCATAAATCAGGCTTGGGTCATCAATCATTAACGGCCTGTCAAAGGGACCCTTACTCACCCCATAGCCCCCACCTAACCAGGCTTGTCTATCAGGCTTGGGTCATCAATCATTAACGGCCTGTCAAATGGACCCTTACTCACCCCATAGCCCCCACCTAACCAGGCTTGCCTGACCAGAAGACATGCACACGTCATCACTACATAGGGTTCACATAGAGTTCACATAGGTTCACATAGGGTCATCAATCAAAATTTTGACCCGTGACATCTACTCTATTCTCTCTAATATCAATATGCATTAACATTTTACGAATGTAAATACATTTACAAGTGCTTTTTTTTTTTTACTCTTAGCATTAGGAATGAGTTCATGTTTGTGTGCGTGTTTGCCTCAGAGTAATGTACTATGTAAGGTATCAAAGAAACTGTAAGCTATCATTTAAAGTACAAGGTATCAGAATAAGGTAGTATATACACAGTGTAAGGTATTATTTAAAGTGTAGGGTATCAGAGTACGGTATTATGTAGAGTGTAAGGTATTGTGTAAAGTGAAAGGTATGAGAGTTAGGTATTATTTGAAGTGTAATGTGTTATGTAAAGTGTAAGGTATTGTGTAAAGTGTTGTGTAAAGTGTAAGATATCAGAGTAAGGTGTTATGCAATTTGTAAGGTATTATATAAAGTATAAGGTATTAGAGTAAGGTATTATATAAAGTATAAGGTATCAGAATAAGGTATTGTGTAAAGTGTAAGGTATCAGAGTAAGGTAGTATATAAAGTGTAAGGTATCAGAGTAAGGTAGTATATAAAGTGTAAGGTATCAGAGTAAGGTATTGTATAAAGTCTTAGGTATTATATAAAGTATAAGGTATCAGAGTAAGGTATTGTGTAAGGTATCAGAGTAAGGTATTGTATGAAGTGTTAGGTATTATATAAAGTTTGTGGTATCAGAGTAAGGTATTTTGAAGTAAAATAAGGTTTTGTAATTTTTCAGTGAAGTTCAACTTTAAAATAATTTTTAATTCTCTGAAATAACAATGGAGATTTCCACTATAAACCAAATTACGCAGTTGAATAATTCTGTTAATTCCTATCTGCTCAAGAGTTGTATTCTCCACTTTCTCATTTGTGTTGTTCAAATATTTGGTTAAGTAAACCAAAATGTGCTGCGATTGCATCTAATTAACTTTGAGATAATTGGATGAAGCTGATTCTGAAAACCGACGCGATATTTCAGACTGTCTTACTCCACTCGTAGATATCAGTTAAACCTTTTACAATTCATACCTGTCTAATGTCAATATGTGGTCACATAGTTTTCTATTTGCTAGGATATTGGACAATCCATTGCAGATTTCAAATACTAATCCTCTACATCACTCCTAACTCTCGTTCCTCGAATCTTCTTCTATTTTGTACGTCTTCTGTCCTCTAGGGTCCCCCTGGTCCATCTGGTGAATCTGGTCCGCCTGGTCCTCCCGGCAAAAGAGTAGGTCTAAGCATCTTCATCATTGTGTTCATCATCATCACAACCAACACACCACAGACGTCAATATCACTTTGACCCATATCAGATAAAAGATTGAACAATATAGTACGTTATATTGTGTTTTTACTATTTGCATTGTCTCCCCCTCCCTTTTAAACTGCTACTACTCTCTGTTGTGATTATCTATACATAGTCATTTTAAAAACTCTACCTACATGTACATATTACCTCGACTAACCGGTGCCCCCGCACATTGACTCTGTACCGTTACCCCCCTCTATATAGTCTCGCTATTGTTATTTTACCGCAGCTCTTTAAATACTTGTTACTTTTATTTCTTATTCTTTTGTTTTTTTTACAACTTTTTTTTTTTTTTACTTCTTATGCCTTGAATCCCGCTAACGGGATCGATATGACAACAGCCAGTGAAAGTGCAGGGCGCCAATTTCAAAACAACATACAAAAATGGTTTTGTTTGAGTTTACATTGGCGCGCTATGTTCAGTAGTTCCAAAACATCCGGTGATATTGCAGAGAGCCACATCAATTTACAGAAATACTCATAATAAACATTGATAAAAGATATAACTATTACACAGGGAATTATAGATACACTTCTCGTTAATGCAACCGCTGCGTCAGATTTCAAAAAAGCTTTACTGAAAAAGCACACCATGCAATAATCTGAGTACAGCGCTCAGACAACCAATCAAGCCATACAGATATCCGCCATGTTGTTGAGTCAACAGAAGTCAGAAATAACATTATAAATATTCACTTACCTTTGATGATCTTCATCAGAATGCACTCCCAGGAATCCCAGTTCCACAATAAATGTTTGATTTGTTCGATAAAGTCCATCATTTATGTCCAAATACCTCCTTTTTGTTCACCCAGTTTACTCTGGGCACCTTATTCATCCAAGCTACTCAATACTGCCCCCAGCCACAACAAGCATTGTTGGTTAGGGGCTTGTAAGTAAGCGTTTCCCTGTTGTATTCAGCGCATGTGACTAATACAATTTGGATTTGTTTTGATTTAATGGTAACTCATTGATCCCATTTTGGCCTAGATTTTTTGGACCGAGTCCCATATCCAACCCCTATTGACCCCTATTGACATATCCAACCCCCATTGACCCCTATTGACATATCCAACCCCTATTGACACACAGTTCTATGCATTGAATTCATCTTATTGTTAAACCAGACATAGAAATGCACCCAGTCATTGTTGATTAGAGTCATCAGGTGAGAATTCTTTACCCTAAACCATCCATTCAAACTCTACAACAATCCCACCCCCACCCCCACCCCCACCCGGAGAAGTCTGAATTATTCATTATTATCAAAAGTGGGTGAGGAAAAACAATTTGGGATTTGCAGGGTCAGAGCTACCTCAAAGCCCACTGAGCTGTCTCTACATGGAAATTAAAGATACACTGCATGACCAAAAGTATGTGGATCCCTGCTCATCGAACATCTCATTCCAATATCATGGGAATCAATATGGAGTTGTTCCCCCCTTTGCTGCTATAACAGCCTCCACTCTTCTGGGAAGGCTTTCCACTTGATGTTGGAACATTGCTGTGAGGACTTGCTTCCATACAGCCACAAGAATATTGGTAAGGATGGGCACTGATGTTGGGCGATTAGGACCTTGCTCACAGTCAGCATTCCAATTCATCCCAAAAGTGTCCGATGGGGTTGAGGTCAGTCCAGTCAAGTTCTTCCACACCGATCTCGACAATCCATTTATATATGGACCTCACTTTGTGCACAGGGGCATTGTCATGCTGAAACAGGAAAGGGCCTTCCCCAAACTGTTGCAACAAAGTTGTAAGCACAGAATCGCCTAGAATGTCAAGGGGCCTAGTCCGAACCATGTAAAACAGCCCCAGACCATTATTCCTCCTCCACCAAATTTTACAGTTGGCACTATGCATTGGGACAGGTTGCGTTCTCCTTGCATCCGAAAAACACAGATTCATCTGTCGTACTGCCAGATGGTGAAGTGTGATTCATCACTTCACTTTGGGGCGGCAGGGTAGCCTAGTGGTTAGAGCGTTGGACTAGTAACCGGAAGGTTGCAAGTTCAAACCCCCGAGCTGACAAGGTACAAATCTGTCGTTCTGCCCCTGAACAGGCTTCTGCCCCTGAACAGGCTTCAGCACTCGCCAGTCCTGTTCTGTGAGCTTGTGTGGCCTACCATTTCACAGCTGAGCTGTTGTTGTTCTGAGATGTTTCCACTTCACAGTAACAGCACTTACAGTTGACTGGGGAAGCTCCAGCAGGGCAGAAATTTGACTAACTGACTTTGTTGGAAATGTGGCATCCTATGCCATTGAGCTCTTCAATAAGGCTGCCAATGTTTCTATGGAGTTTGCATGGCTGTGTGCTAGATTTTAGACTCCTGTCTGCGGGTGTAGATGAAATAGCCAAATCCACTCATTTGATGTGGTGTCCACATACTTTTGTATATATGGTGTATCAATTTCATAGTCATGTGAAAGCTTCTGTGTAGCTTCTGTTTTCTTTTCTCTGTGAGGAAAAAAAGCACCAGGCCCAAAACGAATTTACTGTCTAGAGAGAGAGCAAAATCTCCCCTGACACACTGTTGATCTGGGCTACTTTGACTGACAGCCATGGAATAACGCTAGAAGAACAGAGAGGGTATGATGGGTATTTTCAGGACAGAGATATCTATCTGTCCCTCCTCGGGGCTTATCTACAGGAATCTACAACTGAATGCCTTCAACTGAAATGTGTCTTCTGTATTTAACCCAACCCATCTGAATCAGAGAGGTGCGGGGGGAGGGGGGGGTGCCTTAATCGACATCCACAGCACCCGGTGGGGAACAGTGGGTTAACTGCCTTGCTCAGGGTTAGAACGACAGATTTTTATCTTGTCAGCTCAGGGATTCCCAACACTCTAACCATTAGGCTACCTGCCGATTGTATGGTTGTTGTGTAGTGACATGTCATTTCTCAGATGTCTTGGGGTGACATTAGATTGTATGGTTGTAGTGTAGTGACATGTCATTACGGAGGCAGGTCAGCCTTCACCAACTCAGTTGACAGGTAAAAATGGACTTTCCTGAAATGTTAGTCTCTGAGGCAAAGATAAAGATGTAGCTTGAAATTAAAATACATTTTGTTATGATGATGACCCTTTTCCAAAGAGGAACATCATGTCTGATTTCACTGTATAAAGCTGCTACCATGTACAGTGCCTTCGGGAAAGTATTCAGACCACTTGAGCTTCTCCGCAATTTGTTACATTACAGTCTTAATCTAAAATTGATTAAAATAAATAAAATCCTCAGTAATCTACAAACAATACCCCATAATGGCAAAGTTAAAACAGGTTGTTAGACATTTTTGTAAATGTATTAAAAATGGAAAACAGAAATACCTTATTTACATAAGTATTCAGACCCTTTGCTATGAGACTCGAAGTGGAGCTCAGGTGCATCCTCTTTTCATTGATCATCATTTAGATGTTTCTACAAAGAGTCCACGTGTGGTAAATTCAATTGATTGGACATGATTTGGAAAGGCACACACCTGTCTATATAAGGTCCCACAGTTGACAGTGCATGTCAGAGCAAAAACTAAGCCATGAGATCGAAGGAATTGTCCGTAGAGCTCTGAGACAGGATTGTGACGAGAAACAGATCTGGGGAAGCGTACGAAAAAAATTCTTCATCTTTGAAGATCCCCAAGAACACAGTTGTCTCCATCATTCTTAAATGGAAGAAGTTTGGAACCACCAAGACTCTTCCTAGAGCTGGCCGCCCGGCCAAACTGAGCAATCAGGGGGAGAAGGGCCTTAGTCAGGGAGGTGACCAAGAACCCGATGGTCACTCTGACAAAGCTTTAGAGTTCCTCTGTGGAGATAGGAGAACCTTCCAGAAGGACAACCATCTCTGCAGCACTCCACCAATCAGGCATTTATGGTAGAGTGGCCAGACGGAAGCCACTCCTCAGTAAAAAGGCACATAACAGCCCGCTTGAAGTTTGCCAAAAGCAACTTATAGACTCTCAGACCATGAGAAACAAGATTTTCTGGTCTGATGAAACCAAGATTGAACTCTTTGTCCTGAATGCCAAGCATCACATCTGGAGGAAACCTGGCACCATCACTACGGTGAAGCATGGTGGTGGCAGCATCATGCTGTGGGTATGTTTTTCAGCGGCAGGGACTGGGAGACTAGTCAGGATCGAGGGAAAGATGAACAAAGCAAAGTACAGAGAGATCCTTGATGAAAACCTGCTCCAGAGTGCTCAGGACCTCAGACTGGGGGGTGAAGGTTCACCTCGCTACAGGACAACGACCCTAAGCACACAGCCAAGACAATGCAGGAGTGGCTTCTGGTAGTGTAGTGATGGTGCCAGGTTTCCTCCAGATGTGACGCTTGGCATTCAGGACAAAGAGTTTTTTTTTAAAGTCAAGGGTCTCAATACCTTCTGAAAGGCACTGTAAATCCCCTTTGACTTTCCCTGGGAACTTATCAAGTTTAACATCATTCATGGGAGGCTGATATTAGTTGAAAGCACCCGACATTAGTGAATCCCAAATAGTGCATGAACTTCTTTTTGACGGATGTTAAATTCTTTCTTTAAAAGAAAAAGTGGAAATTGTCCCACATTTCTCAAAGAAATGGCTGTCTCGAGCTATCTTCTGCAACAGCTATGACACAGGCCAATAGCTCAAATAGCTGCAATTTACAACTGACACAAAACCAGCCAATTGCTTTTACAATGTGCTTGACGGAATTTATATTCTGAGTATTTAGCATCATATCAACATGCAGCTCCTAATGGCCAAGGGATTATTTTAGGAAAATGGCTATTTCATCATCATAGGTATTTTATCTGCATCCCTAAAAATGTTTACCTAGAGCAATTTCTGCAACTCCCAGGCATTCTGCTCCCCTGAATCAGTAATTTGGGGGTAGAGTTGTTTTGCATTTAACATTGCAGGGTGTTTTTACTTCCTCAGCAGTTTACCAATAGCAATTTGAAATGAAGCTGAAATCTCTCTCCAGCTCCTTCAGGCACTGTCTAAATCCATTTAGCACCAGAGACATTCTTTAGTTATTTCAATCTCATTTATTTTTATCTTAAAGGTTTGATTTTTGTCTCAATATAGATATTTATCTGGAAAGACATACCATTTACAGTTTAGGGTAGTTCATTTGTTTTTAGACTGCTGTTGTATTTATACTACCCCAAGACAAGACAACAAACAGATCACAAATATTCCCAATACTATTTCATATGGTTGGAAGAGTAGGGACAACTGCAGTAGGTAGTCAGCAGTTTGGTGTTAACAGAATATGGTTGGAAGAGTA
Organism: Oncorhynchus kisutch; assembly: GCF_002021735.2. NCBI lineage: Eukaryota > Metazoa > Chordata > Actinopteri > Salmoniformes > Salmonidae > Oncorhynchus > Oncorhynchus kisutch. Next base: position 82,803,129 of record NC_034184.2, read on the forward strand.
GGGACAACTGCAGTAGGTAGTCAGCAGTTTGGTGTTAACAGAATATGGTTGGAAGAGTAGGGACAACTGCAGTAGGTAGTCAGCAGTTTGGTGTTAACAGAATATGGTTGGAAGAGTAGGGACAACTGCAGTAGGTAGTCAGCAGTTTGGTGTTAACAGAATATGGTTGGAAGAGTAGGGACAACTGCAGTAGGTAGTCAGTAGTTTGGTGTTAACAGAACATGGTTGGAAGAGTAGGGACAACTGCAGTAGGTAGTCAGCAGTTTGGTGTTAACAGAATATGGTTGGAAGAGTAGGGACAACTGCAGTAGGTAGTCAGCAGTTTGGTGTTAACAGAATATGGTTGGAAGAGTAGGGACAACTGCAGTAGGTAGTCAGCAGTTTGGGTTAACAGAAGTAGCATCATGTTGGCCTATCGCTCACAACTCGAATGAGGGTGAAAGCAGAGAAACAAAGCCAATGCTGCCCTGTTGGCCATATCTCTAAATCAGTCAAAACAAACAGCCCTGCTGTCATCTCTACACGGGAGCTCAGTCAAAACACACAGCCCTGCTGCCATCCCTGCTTTCCCATGCTGTCTGATCAGAGGAGTGTGCCTCTCTGTGGACTGCATGGGGTTTTGATGTGAGGACCCCTTGTATAGTTGAAAGAGACAGCCTTAGGCTGCGAGGTGGCCAGAGAGAACACATCACCTGGAAACCCTTGCCGTGATCGGAGACGTGTGTGTGTGTGTGTGTGTGTGTGTGTGTGTGTGTGTGTGTGTGTGTGTGTGTGTGTGTGTGTGTGTGTGTGTGTGTGTGTGTGTGTGTGTGTGTGTGTAAGCAGTTCTGTTATATGGGTATGAATCAATGTCCACACTTCCGTTCAGTCAAACAGATTTTCTTTGCAAATTTGTGGGTAGATTGAGGTGTACTTTTCAAGGAGATTTGCTCAAGACTCTGGTTTTCATCCGTGTTGGATTGAATGAAGATGTTTTCGGAGGTAATACTGAAACTACTAGATATTAACTGGTTAATGGATTTATTACTGTCATTTTCAACCCTAATTCAGGAATTAAATATTTTAGAGGTTGTGGTATGGTCCTGTGTGACTCAGATGGTAGAGCATGACACTTGCAACACCAGGGTTTTGGGTTCAATTCCTTCATGGGGACCAGTGTCAAAAATATATGCACTCACTATTGTACGCTCTGGATAAGAGCATCTGTTTGAAGGACTAAAATGTCAATATTACTATGTCTAGTATTTGTTTCTAGGTTTATTTTTTTATCTTCAAGTACAGCCCCGTAGACAAAAGTTTGTTCAAGCAACTTCATTTCCTCAGTACTCATCTCTGGGTTCTTACTGGTGTCTCTCCTGAGCCCGTACAGGAGTTGTAGCGATGAGACAAGATAGTAGCTACTAAACAATTGGATACCATGAAATTGGGGTAAAAAAAAAACATTCTTTTTATTAAGAGCTTTTTGACTTTCAATGATGCGCTATCTCTAATGAACCAATGAAAAGTACCACCAGAAAAGTACAAAGATCTTATACAGCCAAGATACACCCCTCTCAACTTACATGACGAACCACAGATCTTAAAACAGTTCACATAGTTTAACCTCTAGCTTCGAGCAATCCCGTATCCTGGAGCGTAATCATAGCCTCAAGCTCATTACCATAACGTGGCATAACGTTAACTATTCATGAAAATCGCAAATGAAATGAAATAAATATATTGGCTCACAAGCTTAGCCTTTTGTTAACAACACTCATCTCAGATTTGCAAAATATGCTTTTCAACCATAGCTACACAAGCATTTGTGTAAGAGTATTGATAGCTAGCATAGCATTAAGCCTAGCATTCAGCAGGCAACATTTTCACAAAAACAAGAAAAGCATTCAAATAAAATCATTTACCTTTGAAGAACTTCGTATGTTTTCAATGAGGAGACTCTGTTAGATAGCAAATGTTCAGTTTTTCCAAAAATATTATTTGTGTAGGAGAAATCGCTCCGTTTTGTTCATCACGTTTGGCTAAGAAAAAAAACAGAAAATTCAGTCATTACAACGCCAAACTTTTTTCCAAATTAACTCCATAATATCGACAGAAACATGGCAAATGTGGTTTAGAATCAATCCTCAAGGTGTTTTTCACATATCTATTCGATGATAAGTCATTCGTGGCAGTTGGGTTTCTCCTCTGACGCAAATGGAAAAATACACACAGCTGGAGATTGCGCAATCATTTTGACGGAGGACACCATGCGGGCACCTGGTAAATGTAGTCTCTTATGGTCAATCTTCCAATGATATGCCTACAAATACGTCACAATGCTGCATACACCTTGAGGAAACGACAGAAAGTGTAGGCTCATTCCTGGCGCATTCACAGCCATATAAGGAGACATTGGAACACAGCGCATTCAAAATCTGGGGTACTTCCTGTATGAAATTTCATCTTGGTTTCGCCTGTAGCATTAGTTCTGTGGCGGCACTCACAGACAATATCTTTGCAGTTTTGGAAACGTCAGGGTGTTTTCTTTCCAAAGCTGTCAATTATATGCATAGTCGAGCATCTTTTCGTGACAAAATATCTTGTTTAAAACGGGAACATTTCTTTATCCAAAAATTAAAAGAGCGCCCCCTAATGCATAACTGGTTAAGATTTGTATGAAAGATATCTTTAAAACATAGCAGAGAGTTACTGCTGTGTCAACAGTTCTCATTGTAAAGACCAGTGTCTGGCCCCCTCCTACTCCAAACTGGGACCCGTCTCACCCTGGTACGGTATAGCACAAAAACATTACCTTTACTATCTGGAATGCTCTTTAGGCTTTATTACCCAAAGACATCGTAAATCTCCCCTGTCAGTGCTATCTCATAGAGGCCCATCCTCAGTGGAACACACACACACAATAGTTAACAGAATACTATATTCTGTCGAATAAAACAACCATTCTAATGCAATACAAAGACTATAGTATAATCTTACACTCTTCCACGACAACACACACAGACATCATTAATGCGCATGCATGCACAAACACACACACACACACATACGAAACCAATGCTGTGTGATACTAAAGCGTGTCTTCTCGTCTTCCCCAGGGCCCCCCAGGATCTGCCGGTACAGAGGGTAGACAAGGAGAGAAGGGCACCAAGGTAACCTACAAAATCAATTCAGCCTTTACCCAGAGAGCAGCCTCAGGATCTCCAGACTCCACAGCAAGCCCCCATGCCTCACCCCTCACCCCACTTCCCTGTTCCCTCATCCTCCACCCTCTCCACTCTTCCCTCATCCCTGTCCCCTCATCCCTGTCCCCTCTTCCCTTTTCCTTTAATCTCTCTCCCCTCCTCCCAAATTAAAACACAAAACCCCCAGGAAGTCGGGACTCACACAGCCTATTTTAGCTTAGATTCAGTTTGTGTGTTTTTTATGTGTTTACTATGTGTTGTACATTAATTTGTCAAAACGTACTGTGCTGTATCTAGCTCTGACATGTCACAAGTCTGTTTGCCAGTTGTTTCTAGCCCTATCCCACTCTGCTATGGTTTAGACTGGGCATTGTTGTTTCACATCAATCACAGAGTCGCATTGTTATCTAACCCTCCAGATGTTATCTATGCTGCTCTGTGAACATAAGACTAGGCTGTAGTCACCTGAAGCTCAACGCAGTCGAAGGAATGTCTCTTTGACAGTACACACTACAAGGACGTGAAGTGGATAAGAACCCAGTCTATGATCTGTTGTTAGGGGTTAGATCATTATGAACACATAAAGAGATCCAGAACACATAAAGAGATCCAGAACACATAGAGAGACCCAGAACACACAGAGAGACCCAGAACACACAGAGAGACCCAGAACACATAGAGACCCAGAACACATAGAGAGACCCAGAACACATAGAGAGACCCAGAACACATAAAGAGATCCAGAACACATAAATAGATCCAGAACACATAAAGACATGTTGTTTACCTGCTAGCCAGACACATTGTCATTACACAGAGAGCATCTATCAAACCAGATGGAAATGACATGTGAATATCTAGAGTTGTGTCATTGTGACAGTCTTGTCCTGTACTATAGGGTGAGTCTGGAGCCGAGGGACCCCCAGGTAAAGCTGGCCCAGTTGGCCCCCAGGGGCCCTCGGGAAAGACCGGTCCAGAAGGTCTGCGTGGAATCCCCGGCCCTGTTGTAAGTCTGAGATCACAAAGTTCATCTTTCCTTAAATACACATGCACACGTACACACACACACACACACACAGAGAGAGAGAGAGACCAAACAGCCCTAAAGCTGTCTGACAACAGTGCTCATGGAATAATCGATAGTACCATTTGGCTTGTCCTTTATATATTTTTGTTGTTTATTCAAACACACTTTTTTGCGCTATTCCTTCAATTAATCATGGTGCCGGGCACAGGAAATCAATATGAGGCAATAAGAGTTACAGAATGTTGTAATGCTGGACTATAATTGGATGGTCTTTCTCTTCTCAGGGTGAACAAGGACTTCCTGGTTCTTCTGGACAAGACGGCCCACCTGGACCTATGGTCAGCAGAGATAATAAGCCCTCTCTCTCTCTCTCTCTCTCTCTAGTGCTCTCCTCTCTCTCTTTCCCTCTTTCTCTCTCTAGTGCTCTCCTCTCTCTCTTTCCCTCTTTCTCTCTCTAGTGCTCTCTCTCTCTCTCTCTCTCCCTGTCTCTCTAGTGCTCTCTCTCTCTCTCTCTCTCCCTGTCTCTCTAGTGCTCTCCTCTCTCTCTTCCTGTCTCTCTAGTGCTCTCCTCTCTCTCTCCCTGTCTCTCTAGTGCTCTCGTGCTCTCTCTCGTGCTCTCTCTCTCGTGCTCTCTCTCTCTCGTGCTCTCTCTCTCGTGCTCTCTCTCTCGTGCTCTCTCTCTCTCGTGCTCTCTCTCTCTCATGCTCTCTCTCTCTCGTGCTCTCTCTCTCGTGCTCTCTCTCTCTCGTGCTCTCTCTCTCGTGCTCTCTCTCTCTCGTGCTCTCTCTCGTGCTCTCTCTCTCTCGTGCGCTCTCTCTCTCGTGCTCTCTCTCTCTCTCGTGCTCTCTCTCTCTCTCGTGCTCTCTCTCTCTCGTGCTCTCTCTCTCTCGTGCTCTCTCTCTCTCGTGCTCTCTCTCTCTCTCGTGCTCTCTCGTGCTCTCTCGTGCTCTCTCGTGCTCTCTCGTGCTCTCTCGTGCGCTCTCTCTCTCGTGCGCTCTCTCTCTCGTGCGCTCTCTCTCTCGTGCGCTCTCTCTCTCGTGCGCTCTCTCTCTCGTGCTCTCTCTCTCTCGTGCTCTCTCTCTCTCGTGCTCTCTCTCTCTCGTGCTCTCTCGCTCTCATGCTCTCTCCCTCTCGTGCTCTCTCCCTCTCGTGCTCTCTCGTGCTCTCTCGTGCTCTCTCGTGCTCTCTCGTGCTCTCTCGTGCTCTCTCTATCTCATGCTCTCCTCTCTCTCTCTCTCTCTCTCTCTCTCTCTCTCGTGCTCTCTCTCTCTCTCTCGTGCTCTCTCTCTCTCTCGTGCTCTCTCTCTCTCTCTCTCTCGTGCTCTCTCTCTCTCTCTCGTGCTCTCTCTCTCTCTCTCGTGCTCTCTCTCTCTCTCTCGTGCTCTCTCTCTCTCTCTCGTGCTCTCTCTCTCTCTCTCGTGCTCTCTCTCTCTCTCTCGTGCTCTCTCTCTCTCTCCTCGTGCTCTCTCTCTCTCTCTCGTGCTCTCTCTCTCTCTCTCTCTCGTGCTCTCTCTCTCTCTCTCTCTCTCGTGCTCTCTCTCTCTCTCTCGTGCTCTCTCTCTCTCGTGCTCTCTCTCTCTCGTGCTCTCTCTCTCTCGTGCTCTCTCTCTCTCGTGCTCTCTCTCTCTCGTGCTCTCTCTATCTCGCTCTCTCTCTCTCGCTCTTTCTCTCTCGCTCTTTCTCTCTCGCTCTCTCTCTTTAGTGCTCTCTCTTTATATATATATATATATATTTCTTTCTCTCTCTCTTGTGTTTGGTGTGGAGGGCTCTGTCCTAATAACTTTCTTGATTATTTTCTTGGTCTTTTCTTTCAATTGTATTTTCTATGGTGGAGGGTTAATGCACTATTTGTTTAAGCAGTATTCACAGGTTATGTCAGATTTAGGGTGGAAGAGGACAGTTAGTTTCCTGGGGTTTGGAAGGTGTGGTGTAAGCGATGGCTTGTCAGCCTAGCGCAGAGGAGACGCTGTCGTTACGGCATTTATTCAGGTGTGTTCCTGAGAATGGAGTTAAAGTTGAGGTTCTGCTCACCGTCGGTGGAAAGGTAGGAGCTGAATGTATACATTCGGCTTCTAGAATGAACAAAGCTGTGGTTGTGTTCATGAAAAGAGCAAATGTGTTTTTTTAGGCTTAACTGCTAGTGGAATATTTGTAAGGGGTGTGTTGGTGACAATTTGGCCTCTTTCTACCCCTTCGACCAGGGTGGTAGTTGCAAATTCGCCCCCGTTTATTACGGAGGATCAAATCAGGAAAGAGCTGAGTCGTTTTGGTAAGTATGCTAGCGGTTTTCGTGTACTGTCAACAGGTTTTCAGGCAGATGCCGTTAATCACGTTGTTTCATTCCGGAGGCTAGTGTTTATGTTTCTGAATAACAATGAGCAACAGCTAAATGTGCATTTTAAAGTGAGGCATGATGTTTTTAGTGTGGGGATTTGGGGCATGAGCATGCCCACATAAAGGCCGTAGACAAGGTGAGGACACAAGCTCCAGTGGGGGAAATCAAGGTCAACGTGCAGGGGGTAATGAGATGCAGACAGCAGAGGCTGGGCCTAGTCATGCCAGGGATGGTGGTGTAGATGAGGCTGGGCCTAGTCATGCCAGGGATGGTGGTGTAGATGAGGCTGGGCCTAGTCATGCCAGGGATGGTGGTGTAGATGAGGCTGGGCCTAGTCATGCCAGGGATGGTGGAGTAGCTGAGGCTGGGCCTAGTCATGCCATGGATGGTGGGGTAGCTGAGGCTGGGTCTAGTCATGCTATGGATGGTGCCGGTTACTTCCGGCGCCGACAGAGATGGCCGCCTCGCTTCGCGTTCCTAGGAAACTATGCAGTTTTTTGTTTTTTTACGTGTTATTTCTTACACTAGTACCCCAGGTCATCTTAGGTTTCATCATATACAGCCGAGAAGAACTACTGAATATAAGATCAGCGTCAACTCACCACCAGTACGACCAAGAATATGTTTTTCGCGATGCGGATCCTGTGTTCTGCCTTACAACCAGTGCCACGGGATGGTTCCCATGCAGCGACCCAAAAAAACGACTCAGAAAAAGAGGGAAACGAAGCGGTCTTCTGGTCAGACTCCGGAGACGGGCACATCGTGCACCACTCCCTAGCATTCTTCTTGCCAATGTCCAGTCTCTTGACAACAAGGTTGATGAAATCCGAGCAAGGGTAGCATTCCAGAGGGACATCAGAGACTGTAACGTTCTCTGCTTCACGGAAACGTGGCTCACTGGAGAGACGCAATCCGAAGCGGTGCAGCCAGCGGGTTTCTCCACGCATCGCGCGGACAGAAACGAACATCTTTCTGGTAAGAAGAGGGGCGGGGGCGTATGCCTTATGGCCAACGTGACATGGTGTGATGAAAGAAACATACAGGAACTCAAATCCTTCTGTTCACCTGATTTAGAATTCCTCACAATCAAATGTAGACCGCATTATCTACCAAGAGAATTCTCTTCGATTATAATCACAGCCGTATATATCCCCCCCAAGCAGACACATCAATGGCTCTGAACGAACTTTATTTAACTCTCTGCAAACTGGAAACGATTTATCCGGAGGCTGCATTCATTGTAGCTGGGGATTTTAACAAGGCTAATCTGAAAACAAGACTCCCTAAATTTTATCAGCATATCGATTGCGCAACCAGGGGTGGAAAGACCCTGGATCATTGTTACTCTAACTTCCGCGACGCATATAAGGCCCTGCCCCGCCCCCCTTTCGGAAAAGCTGACCACGACTCCATTTTGTTGATCCCTGCCTACAGACAGAAACTAAAACAAGAAGCTCCCACGCTGAGGTCTGTCCAACGCTGGTCCGACCAAGCTGACTCCACACTCCAAGACTGCTTCCATCACGTGGACTGGGAGATGTTTCGTATTGCGTCAGCCAACAACATTGACGAATACGCTGATTCGGTGTGCGAGTTCATTAGAACGTGCGTTGAAGATATCGTTCCCATAGCAACGATTAAAACATTCCCCAACCAGAAACCGTGGATTGATGGCAGCATTCGTGTGGAACTGAAGGCGCGAACCACTGCTTTTAATCAGGGCAAGGTGTCTGGTAACATGACTGAATACAAACAGTGCAGCTATTCCCTCCGCAAGGCTATCAAACAAGCTAAGCGTCAGTACAGAGACAAAGTAGAATCTCAATTCAACGGCTCAGACACAAGAGGCATGTGGCAGGGTCTACAGTCAATCACGGACTACAGGAAGAAACCCAGCCCAGTCACGGACCAGGATGTCTTGCTCCCAGGCAGACTAAACAACTTTTTTGCCCGCTTTGAGGACAATACAGTGCCACTGACACGGCCTGCAACGAAAACATGCGGTCTCTCCTTCACTGCAGCCGAAGTGAGTAAGACATTTAAACGTGTTAACCCTCGCAAGGCTGCAGGCCCAGACGGCATCCCCAGCCGCGCCCTCAGAGCATGCGCAGACCAGCTGGCCGGTGTGTTTACGGACATATTCAACCAATCCCTATACCAGTCTGCTGTTCCCACATGCTTCAAGAGGGCCACCATTGTTCCCAAGAAAGCTAAGGTAACTGAGCTAAACGACTACCGCCCCGTAGCACTCACATCCGTCATCATGAAGTGCTTTGAGAGACTAGTCAAGGACCATATCACCTCCCCCCTACCTGACACCCTTGACCCACTCCAATTTGCTTACCGCCCAAATAGGTCCACAGACGATGCAATCTCAACCACACTGCACACTGCCCTAACCCATCTGGACAAGAGGAATACCTATGTGAGAATGCTGTTCATCGACTACAGCTCGGCATTCAACACCATAGTACCCTCCAAGCTCGTCATCAAGCTCGAGACCCTGGGTCTCGACCCCGCCCTGTGCAACTGGGTACTGGACTTCCTGACGGGCCGCCCCCAGGTGGTGAGGGTAGGCAACAACATCTCCTCCCCGCTGATCCTCAACACTGGGGCCCCACAAGGGTGCGTTCTGAGCCCTCTCCTGTACTCCCTGTTCACCCACGACTGCGTGGCCACGCACGCCTCCAACTCAATCATCAAGTTTGCGGACGACACAACAGTGGTAGGCTTGATTACCAACAACGACGAGACGGCCTACAGGGAGGAGGTGAGGGCCTCCAGGACACCTACACCACCCGATGCTACAGGAAGGCCATAAAGATCATCAAGGACATCAACCACCCGAGCCACTGCCTGTTCACCCCGCTGTCATCCAGAAGGCGAGGTCAGTACAGGTGCATCAAAGCTGGGACCGAGAGACTGAAAAACAGCTTCTATCTCAAGGCCATCAGACTGTTAAACAGCCACCACTAACATTGAGTGGCTACTGCCAACACACTGTCAATGCCACTGACTCTACTCCAGCCACTTTAATCATGGGAATTGATGGGAAATGATGTAAATATATCACTAGCCACTTTAAACAATGCTACCTTATATAATGTTACTTACCCTACATTATTCATCTCATATGCATACGTAGATACTGTACTCTATATCATCGACTGCATCCTTATGTAATACATGTATCACTAGCCACTTTAACTATGCCACTTGGTTTACATACTCATCTCATATGTATATACTGTACTCGATATCATCTACTGTATCTTGCCTATGCTGCTCTGTACCATCACTCATTCATATATCCTTATGTACATATTCTTTATCCCCTTACACTGTGTATAAGACAGTAGTTTTTTGGAATTGTTAGTTAGATTACTTGTTCGTTATTACTGCATTGTCGGAACTAGAAGCACAAGCATTTCGCTACACTCGCATTAACATCTGCTAACCATGTGTATGTGACAAATAAATTTGATTTGATTTGATGGTGGGGTAGATGAGGCTGAGTCTAGTCACGTTATGGATGGTGGTGTAGATGAGGCTGGGTCTAGTCAGGTTATGGATGGTGGTGTAGCTGAGGCTGAGTCTAGTCAGGTTATGGATGGTGGTGTAGCTGAGGCTGAGTCTAGTCAGGTTATGGATGGCGGTGTAGATGAGGCTGGGTCTAGTCAGGTTATGGATGGTGGTGTAGATGAGGCTGGGTCTAGTCATGCTATAGATGGTGGTGTAGATGAGGCTGGGTCTAGTCAGGTTATGGATGGTGGTGTAGATGAGGCTGGGTCTAGTCAGGTTATGGATGGTGGTGTAGATGAGGCTGGGTCTAGTCAGGTTATGGATGGTGGTGTAGATGAGGCTGGGTCTAGTCATGCTATGGATGGTGGTGTAGATGAGGCTGGGCCTAGTCAGGCTATGGAAGGTGGTGTAGATGAGGCTGAGTCTAGTCAGGTTATGCTGGTGGATGAGGAGAGTATAGTGGGGAAGTGTAAGAGACCAGGGGGGGAGGTCAAGCAGAAAAGGAAAAAGGGTGTGGTCAATGGCACCATGGAACCTTTGCCTGGTGATGGGGGGGGGGCTGACCAGAGAGGAAGGGCAGGTGGTCAGGATGGGAGATAGAGATGAGGAGGAAAGTGAGTCTGAGGAAGAGGATGATGAGTTATTTTTTTCAGACTTCTCTTCAATGGGTCCGGAGCTGACAGCCAGTCAAGCTGAGGGGTCTAAGTACACGTTGAGATAACTGACAAGGTTCCTGAATGAGACCAAGGGGAAAAAAGTTCATCTTGAGGCTATTTTTCTAATCTGAGAAAGTTTGTAAAAAACATTACAACATGCTATGAAAAATGAGGGGCACGGTGTCCTCTCACCCAGGAAACAGTTAAGGAAGTGGGTCACAACAGTGCGAAATGGTCGACCTTCAGACACTGTTTAGATTAATAGTTTCTTTCTGACACTGGGGCTTTTTGAGCATTGCTATTGGTCTCTTTCTCTGCTGGCTTTTCTCCCACTTCTTATGGAGACTCTTTGGGTAGACTCACTCAATATAAATGGTGCCAGAGATGCGGGAAGGAGGAGTCTGTTGGGTGAATATGTAAAACAAAACAAAAGTACAGGTGTTGTTTCTGCAGGAGACGCATAGTGATGTGTTGAATGAAGTCGATTGGGGGCTCTGGTGGAAAGGGGCAAGTGTGTTGAGCCATGGGACACATTTTAGTGCAGGGGTAGCAGTCCTCTTTGTACCGGGTCTGTCTGTAAAGATTTGCTCCTCAAAGGAGGTGTGTAGGGGTAGGCTGCTTGTTGTAAAAGCAAAAATAAACAACATGGGTTTTATCTTTATAAATAAAATTTGATTTGTCACATACACTTTCCACCTGGCTACCACTACCCCGGTCAACTGCACTGTACCCCCCACAACAACTCGCCCAAGCCTTCCCCATTTCTCCTTCTCCCAAATCCAGTCAGCTGATATTCTGAAAGAGCTGCAAAATCTGGACCCCTACAAATCAGCCGGGCTAGACCATCTGGACCCTTTCTTTCTAAAATTATCTGCCGAAATTGTTGCAACCACTATTACTAGCCTGTTCAACCTCTCTTTTGTATCATCTGAGATTCCGAAAGATTGGAAAGCAGCTGCGGTCATCCCCCTCTTCAAAGGGGAGGGGCACTCTAGACCCAAACTGCTACAGACCTATATCTATCCTACCCTGCCTTTCTAAGGACTTCGAATGCCAAGTCAACAAACAGATTCCCGACCATTTCGAATCCCACCTCACCTTCTCCGCTTAGCAATCTGGTTTCAGAGCTGGTCATGGGTGCACCTCAGCCACGCTCAAGGTCCTAGACGATATCTTAACCGCCATCGATAAGAAACAATACTGTGCAGCCATATTCATTGACCTGGCCGAGGCTTTCAACTCTGTCAATCACCACATCCTCATCGTCAGACTCGATAGCCTTGGTTTCTCAAATGATTGCCTCGCCTGGTTCACCAACTACTTCTCTGATAGAGTTCAGTGTGTCAAATCGGAGGGCCTGTTGTCTGGGCCTCTGGCAGTCTCTATGGGGGTGCCACAGGGTTCAATTCTTGGGCCGACCCTCTTCTCTGTATACATCAATGATGTCGCTCTTGCTGCTGGTGAGTCTCTGATCCACCTCTATGCAGACGACACCATTCTGTATACTTCTGGCCCTTCTTTGGACACTGTGTTAACAACAACCCTCCAGATGAGTTTCAATGCCATTACAACTCTCCTTCAGTCATCTACAAGACCCTGCTAGGTAAAGTCCCCCCTTATCTCAGCTTGCTGGTCACCATAGCCGCACCCACCTGTAGCACGCGCTCCAGCTGGTATATCTCTCTGGTCACCCCCAAAACCAATTCTTCCTTTGGTCGCCTCTCCTTCCAGTTCTCTGCTGCCAATGACTGGAACGAACTACAAAAATCGCTGAAACTGGAAGCACTTATCTCCCTCACTAGCTTTAAGCACCAGCTGTCAGAGCAGCTCACAGATTACTGCACCTGTACATAGCCCATCTATAATTGTGCCTAACACAGGGAGAGAGGGGGGTTCTATTTGGGAGTCTTAGACAGGAACTCTCACAGGTAGAGCCTGAGGAGACGCTGGTGGTCGGAGGGACTGGAACTGTACAATGGATTTTACGAAGAGCCTCATTCAGTGTCAGTGGGAGTGTTAAGGGACATCATTAATCAGTTCAACCTAGTGGATGTTTGGAGAACTAAACATCCAAACACAAGACAGTATACATGTGTGAAGGGTTTTGGGGCTAGGGTGAGTGCAGCCCAACTTGATCGATTTTACATGTTCAGGAATCAGAGCAATTGGCCGCTACCATTCTCCCGGTGGGGTTTTCGGATCACCACATAACCATGGCTCGGCTGTCTATTTCACCAGGGCCCCGGCAGGCATCCTATTGGACATTCAATATAAAGCTCTTACAAGATGCCACTTTTTGCTCAGGTTTCAAGACCTGTTGGGAAAGGTGGGGGCAGCGGAGAGTCAATGGTGGGATGTGGGGAAAGGCCAAATTTGGCTCTTCTGTAAACAGTATATACATCTCTCTCATCAGAGGCGAGGAGAGTATTGGGGGAACTAGAGCATTGTATTAGTGAGATGGAGGTAGAGATGGTGAGCAATGTAGGTCTCCAGGCTAATTTAGCTGAATTACGTAGGGACCTGGGCAGTTTTCTCCAGGTTAAAGCAAAGGGAGCACTTGTAAGAGCTAGGTTCTCCATACTCAAGGAGATGGATGCTCCCAGCTCCTTCTTCTTTGGTTTGGAAAGACAGAGTGGTGAAGCCAAGGGTATGCATTGTCTACGGCTGTCTGATGGGCGGGTGACCTCTGTGGTGGGGTGATGCGTTTTATACTGAGTTGTATAGGGCAGAAATGTGTGATCCCATGTGTGCTCAGGTCTTGTTTGCAGAACTCCCTAAGCTCTCTCTGGCACAGAGGGATGTTGTCCCATGAACTGGCAGAGACCGTAAACCAGATGTACCCCGGTCGTGCACCGGGGGTCGGTGGACTCCCAGTGGAGTTTTATAAAAAATTATATAATTGAACATGACTTCTTTTGCGTGTTGCGTGAATGCGTCGGGGTAGGAGAGTTGCCGATGTGCTGCCGTCGGGCGGCTCTGACACTCCTGCCCAAAAAAGAGGACTTGTGTGAACTTAAGAAGGAGGCCTGTGGCATTACTCTGTGCGGACTACAATATATTTTCCAAGGTCCTCTCTAACAGACTGAAGTCCCATTTGGACTCGATAGTACATAAGGACCAAACATATTGTGTACCGGGACGCTCAATCACAGACAACTTGTTCTTAATCAGGGACATGTTGGACTTGCCGAGAGGTTCTAATGTGAACTTTGAACTGGTCTCTTTAGATCAAGAGCAGGCTTTTGATAGAGTGGACCATGAGTATCTGTTTAATGTGATGTCTGTGTTTGGGAATACTTTTTTGACCTGTGTAAAGCAGTTGTATCGTGGGGCGTAATGCATGGTCAAGATGGGAGGGGTGCTCAGTAGGCCAGTCTGGGTGAGACGGGGCATTAGACGGGGATGCCCTCTATCGGGGCAGTTATATACACTAGCCATTGAGCCTTTTTTGGGACTGCTACTCAGGAGACTGCAGGGAGTGTGCTGTACAGGCATGGATATGATGACAGGCATAGCAGTGTCAGCATATGCAGATTATGTTTCTTTGATGGTCAGGGATGGTCTGGATATGCAGGCACTAGAGACTAGTCTGAAGGTGTACGAGGGAGCTTCGTCAGCTAAGGTAAACTGGGGCAAGTGTAAAGCTCTGTTATGGGGGGATAGGGCCCCTCTGCTTCCAGGGGGTTTGCAGTGGGGTTGAGAAGGGCTTAAAGTTTTGGGGGTGTACCTGGCTTCGGAGAAGTGGGTTAGGAAGAACTGGGAGGGGCTGTCACAGGCAGTGGTGTCAAGACTGGCCAGGTGGAGGTGGTTCCTGTCCAAATGTCATATAGAGGGAGGGTGCTGATAATCAACATTATCACCCCCCCCCCCGCCGGCCCCGCCAGACCTGGAACGCAAGCTGGTGAACTTTTTTATCTCTTTTTTTTTCTGGTCGGGCCATCACTGGCTGAGGGCGGCAGTGTTATACATGACCGTCCACGAAGGAGGACAGGGCCTGGTGGAACTGGAGAGCAGGATGGCTGCTTTCTGACTAAAGGCGGTGCAGAGACTGCTGTACCATACTGATGTTGTGTGGAAGGAGCCAGCATGAGCGCTGTTGAGGAGAGCTGGTGAATTAGGGTTGGACCGGCAGCTGTTCCTCATGAGGCTGGAGAGGCTGAGTACAGCAGGTCTCTCTGAGTTTTACTCTGCAGTGCTGAGGGCCTGGCAGCTGCTAAGGCCCACATGAGAAGGGGGTGTGGAGCCTCGGCTGTGTATGTGGGAGGAGCCTATCTTCCGCAACCCAGCCATCCCTTTGAGATCGGTTCAGTCGGCCACCCTGCAGAGGCAACTGATGGCAGCGGGTTTACAAAGGCTGGGTGACCTGAGACTGCTGGGAGAGGAGGGGTGGAAAACCCTGGAAGTCTTGGCACAACAAACAGGAATAACGTGTTTTAGGCTGCTGGAGAGATTCCTGGAGGAGGTCCAGGAGGCACTGTCTGAGCCGGGTAGGGGGGGGGGGGGGGGGGGGGGTTTGAGTGGCCAAAGGGGTTGGGGCCACCAATGTTTCCGCCACTGCAGGTGACGGCAGAGACTGGAGACTGGCAAGGGCGTCTGAGCCTGGGGGAGTTTGAAGGGGTGGGAGGTACAGCCCTCTGCATTAAGGTAAGGAACATTAGGAGCCTAACAGGAGTGAAGGCACATCAGTGGCAGGGGGTATGTGGGGTGGAGAGTATGGTGGGTTTTAGATGGAGGGGGATCTACAAACCCCCAGTACCAAAGAGGTCAGGGGACCTCCAGTGGAGGGTTCTTCATGGAGCCCTGGCCACTAACAGCTGGTTGGCACGGGTTGATCCGGGAATCGGGCAGGGGTGTCCTTTCTGTGTAATGAAAGAAACTGTGATTCATGTGTTTTCTGTGTGCACCAGGTTAATGCCTTTAATGCCTCTGTTGGAATGTCTGTGTGAGAGGTTTGGGGGTGGAGTTTACTGTTGGAATGTCTGTGTGAGAGGTTTGGGGGTGGAGTTTACTGTTGGGATATCTGTGTGAGAGGTTTGGGGTGGAGTTTACTGTTGGAATGTCTGTGTGAGAGATTGGGGGTGGAGTTTACTGTTGGAATGTCTGTGTGAGAGGTTGGGGGTGGAGTTTACTGTTGGAATGTCTGTGTGAGAGGTTGGGGGTGGAGTTTACTGTTGGAATGTCTGTGTGAGAGGTTGGGGGTGGGTTTTACTGTTGGAATGTCTGTGTGAGAGGTTGGGGGTGGAGTTTACTGTTGGAATGTCTGTGTGAGAGGTTGGGGGTGGGTTTTACTGTTGGAATGTCTGTGTGATAGGTTGGGTGTGGTTTTTAATGTTGGGATGTTTATAATGGGATAGAGGTATTTGATTAAGGAGAAGTTGAATTTTCTGTTTTCTCAGGCGAAGTTGGCTATTTGGCTAACAAGGAGGAACAGGGTCAAAGGTGGGGGGATAACAGACCCTTTACTATTTAATGGGATGGCCTCTGCGCGCCTTAGGGTGGAATTTGAGTTCTATAGAATGATAAAGTGTGGAGATGTTTCAGGAGATATGGTGTGTTGGGGGGCTGTCTGTATATCTGGGGAGGATGTTTTGGATAAATGGTTGTAGAAGTGGTGACGGTGGTGTGTTGTTTTGGGTATTGTGATGTTGGTTTGTACGTGGTAGATGAAAGGTGAGTATGGTACATGTACAGGATATATATTTGGTGTTTTATTTTTAAGGGGGTGTTAAAGGAAATGTGAAAGTTTCAGAAAAAAAAGACAGTCTTTCTCTCTCTCTCTTTTCTCTCTCTTTTTATATTGCTCTCTAATTATTCTCTCTCTCTTTTCTCTCTCTCCTCTCTCTCTTTTCTCTCTTCCTCTCTCTCTTTATAGTACTCTAATTATTCTCTCTCTCTTTTCTCTCTCTCCTCTCTCTTTTCTCTCTTCCTCTCTCTTTTCTCTCTTCCTCTCTCTCTTTATAGTACTCTCCCTCTCTAATTTTCTCTCTCTAGTTCTCTATCTCATTGTCTGTCTCTAGGTATGTTTTCCTTCCGTTCTGTCTCTACTGAGGTGGTGTAATTGATGTCTAACCATCTTTTCTCTGTGACAATTAGGGGCCCCCTGGTCTCCCAGGTCTGAAGGGTGACCCCGGCACCAAGGGTGAAAAGGTGAGCCCGCCTCAATTTCCCGTCCTAAAGCACTTATTGATTTGATTTCTCCGATCCGAGAAGGGGTTGGGAGTTTAACCTGTAGTGGGTTGGAGACGATGGCCATGAGCGTGGCTGGGATTGGACCTCCACTCATCTGAACCCTTTAACCAGCTTCTCTACAAAGGTCAAACAAAATATTTCGGTAGAGCAATACATTTAAATTCAAATTATTCGACACAACTTGTGTTTGAAACTAAAAGTGACATTTGGAGAAATCTGGAAGCCAGTTTGAATTGAATAGGACCGTACCACATTGGCGGCTCCATTTGATGCAGAGCGTTAGATCTGCCAGTGAATTTAAAGTCAGTAATGAAGCGCAGGACACTGCTTTCTGTAAAAAAAAGTAATTTCTGTAAAAATGATTTCAGATGTGTAGAATGAGTTTTCTGATTTGTATTTTACTTGATGGAATGGTAACAGCTATAGCAGGGTTGTACTGGTGCCAGGCATGGTATTGTCTTCAACGTGTTTTTACTGTAAGTATCTCAATGGTCCCAGTCCTTCCTACTCTTGTTTGTTTGTGTCCTACAGGGTCATCCAGGTCTGATCGGTCTGATTGGACCCCCTGGCGAGCAGGGAGAGAAGGGAGACAGAGGCCTACCTGGACCCCAGGGTTCTCACGGAGGCAAGGGCGACGGTGTAAGTGATTAATGACCTCATCACCTTGCCATTCGTCAATCAGGAAATAAAATGCCATTGGTCTGATTATCTCTATGTTAGGCTTGAAAAACAGAATAATGGGGGTCTCCATCTATATGTCTCTATGTTAGGCATGAGAAACAGAATAATGGGGAGCCCCATCTATATGTCTCTATGTTAGGCATGAGAAACAGAATCATGGGGGTCTACATCTATATGTCTCTATGTTAGGCACGAGAAACAGAATAATGGGAGTCTCCATCTATATGTCTCTATGTTAGTGTTGAAAAACAGAAGAATGGGGATCTCCATCTATATGTCTCTATGTTAGGCATGAGAAACATAATAATGGGGATCTACATCTATCTAGCTGTATTACTCACGACAATACCAGCAACTTTTCAGGGCTCATGAAAACGTTGCAAAAGGTTGCTAATGTTTCCCTTGCAATCTACCACTCGTTATCTCACTGTAGTCCGCTGTCATCCCACTGTCGTCTTACTGATGTCTGGTCTCTTCTCCCCAGGGTATCAGTGGAGCTTCAGGTCCTCTCGGTCCCCCTGGTCCTCCTGGCCTGCCTGTAAGACTGTCCTCCGTTTTCTCTGTTTTATTTAGAGTATAGTCTCACAGTTAACATGTCCATGTAATGATACAACATAGTCACCTCCTCTTTACTGATCACGCCATCTTCGTTGTCTCTTCCAGGGCCCTGGAGGTCCTAAAGGAGCTAAGGGTTCATCGGTAAGTTCTGTTCAACAACCGTTTTTATCAACTGAGACTACTGTGACAGTCATTTTATAGGAGTGTTTGTGAAATCCAGAATTAACAACATGCTCTAAATCTCCATGCTCTTTTCAGGGTCCTGCTGGTCAGAAGGGAGACACCGGTACGATCGGTTCACCTGGTCCTCCTGTGAGTATTACTTTTACATTCATTTTGGTGTCCTCTCTAAGTCCGAGAATAGGCCACTTCTGTGTCTTTAGCTGGAATTCATGAAGTTATTTTTTAGAAAACGCTGTGACACTATGGGATATTTTCTTTCTTCCTCTATAGGGTCCCTCTGGTGAGGTGATCCAGCCACTGCCCATCCAGTCGCCCAAGAAGAACCGCAGACACGCAGACATGCAGGCGGACACGGCGGGTACCATGATGGACTACGGAGATGGCATGGAGGACATCTTTGGTTCGCTCAACAACCTCAAACAGGACATGGAGAGGATGAAGTACCCAATGGGAACACAGAACAACCCAGCCAGGACCTGCAAAGACCTGCAGCTCGCCCACCCAGAGTTCACCAACGGTGAGTTACAGAGAGGGGGAATCATGGGTAATATGCTAATGCTATGGCTGTGATTTCTGGCCATTTTGTTTATCTAGACAAGGAAGCCGTTAACTGTGAATGCTGTTTGCTCATTTTGTAGCGATGCCATTGGAGTGTATATGGTATATTTGCAGGTAGTGTATTGCAGTGGTGAATTTGAATAGCACTAAGAACAAGACCTCAGTGAGGTTATACCTAACATTAACAGACCTCAGTGAGGTTATACCTAACATTAACAGACCTTCATTGAGGTTATACCTAACATTATCAGACCTCATTGAGGTTATACCTAGCATTAACATACCTCAGTGAGGTTATACCTAACATTAACAGACCTCAGTGAGGTTAAACCTAACATTAACAGACCTTAGTGAGGTTACACCTAACATTAACACAACTTAGTGAGGTTACACCTAACATTAACAGACCTCAGTGAGGTTACACTGAACATTAACAGTATTTTTTAAAACTTTTATTTACTCAGGGTCTCATTTACTCCCTGCAGCTGCGTAGCCTAGTGGTTAGAGTGTTGGACTAGTAACCGGAAGGTTGCAAGTTCAAACCCGCGAGTTGACAAGTTACAAATCTGTCGTTCTACCCCTGAACAGGCAGTTAACCCACTGTTTCTAGGCCGTCATTGAAAATAAGAATTTGTTCTTAACTGACTTGCCTAGGTAAAATAAAAATGAAAAATTGAGATGTATCATAGTTAGACAGAAAGTCAGACAATTTTCTAAGAGCAATTGAGAGGGCCACAGGATGACGACAAACTCCCAGTGACGTTAGTTGGGCATTATTACCCAAGGCCCAGATTTATGACTAGACATTCACAGAGGTGCTAATTCATACAGTAACATTCACATTTTTCTTCATGAATATGGTGACACCCTCACCTCTGTCAGATCTGCAGTATTACACATTATATTCATTCAGAGACACACCAGTGTCTGCCACAGATTTGTTTAACCAAGTCTCAGTAATGATCAAAATGACCGTGTTAGTTTGAGAAGTCAGAATTACAATAAAATCCATTTTCGTAATCAAACTTCTGACATTTTACACGAATCAGTCCAAGGCCACAGCTGTGGGATTTCAGATCAGACGGGGTCTCTAACACAAACATGCTATGTTGAGTAGGTAACCCTCTATATGAAATAGCCATGGGGTTGTCTTGAAAGGGTACGGTATACTGTAAATACAAGATAACTTACTACTGTACCATTTGGTCTATGGCTGGAACGAGGACGTGGATTAATACAAGACGCAAGAAGGGTTACCTGTTTCGGACAAGGACTGATATCATATCACTTAGTACCTTTTTAAATGTTTACACTGAATGTTAGAAGATCTGTTGTTGCTAAACATATGAACATATTATTTTTATATCTGTCAGGTGTCATAGAACAATTAAACGATTTAGTGACATTTTGTAGTTTTTAGTTTTCAGTTGTCGGTGGAACCTTAGAACTAGAGAGAACTACAGATTCAGGTATTTTATTGTGTCATTGGGTTTTGTTCCACAGGCGAGTACTGGATAGATCCTAACCAGGGATGTTCAGGGGACTCGTTCTCTGTCCACTGTAACTTCACGGCTGGAGGAGAGACCTGCATCTTCCCAGATAAGAAGTTCAGTGGAGTGAGTGGCGTTTCATTTCCTCCAAGAGGACGACACACACACACACACACACACACACACACACACACACACACACACCTGCTCATGCTATGAAGTTAAGCATAGAGTCAAGCCATAGTCTTGTTCAATTCTAGATAATGTTCTGATAGGATCATTCATACATGTACACATTACCTCACTTACCTCAACCAACCGGTGCCCCCGCACATTGACTCTGTACCGGTACCCCCTGTATATAGCCTCCACATTGACTCTCTACCGGTACCCCCTGTATATAGCCTCCACATTGACTCTCTACCGGTACCCCCTGTATATAGCCTCCACATTGACTCTCTACCGGTACCCCCTGTATATAGCCTCCACATTGACTCTACCGGTACCCCCTGTATATAGTCTCCACATTGACTCTGTACCGGTACCCCCTGTATATAGTCTCCACATTGACTCTCTACCGGTACCCACTGTATATAGCCTCCACATTGACTCTCTACCGGTACCCCCTGTATATAGTCTCCACATTGACTCTCTACCGGTACCCCCTGTATATAGCCTCCACATTGACTCTACCGGTACCCCCTGTATATAGCCTCCACATTGACTCTACCGGTACCCCCTGTATATAGCCTCCACATTGACTCTGTACCGGTACCCCCTGTATATAGCCTCCACATTGACTCTGTACCGTAACCCCCTGTATATAGTCTCCACATTGACTCTCTACCGGTACCCCCTGTATATAGTCTCCACATTGACTCTCTACCGGTACCCCCTGTATATAGCCTCCACATTGACTCTCTACCGGTACCCCCTGTATATAGCCTACACATTGACTCTCTACCGGTACCCCCTGTATATAGCCTCCACATTGACTCTGTACCGGTACCCCCTGTATATAGCCTACACATTGACTCTCTACCGGTACCCCTTGTATATAGCCTACACATTGACTCTCTACCGGTACCCCCTGTATATAGCCTCCACATTGACTCTCTACCGGTACCCCCTGTATATAGCCTCCACATTGACTCTACCGGTACCCCCTGTATATAGCCTCCACATTGACTCTCTACCGGTACCCCTGTATATAGCCTCCACATTGACTCTCTACCGGTACCCCTGTATATAGCCTCCACATTGACTCTCTACCGGTACCCCTGTATATAGCCTCCACATTGACTCTCTACCGGTACCCCTGTATATAGCCTCCACATTGACTCTCTACCGGTACCCCCTGTATATAGCCTCCACATTGACTCTGTACCGGTACCCCCTGTATATAGCCTCCACATTGACTCTCTACCGGTACCCCCTGTATATAGTCTCCACATTGACTCTGTACCAGTACCCCCTGTATATAGCCTCCACATTGACTCTGTACCAGTACCCCCTGTATATAGCCTCCACATTGACTCTGTACCGGTACCACCTGTATATAGCCTCCACATTGACTCTCTACCGGTACCCCCTGTATATAGCCTCCACATTGACTCTCTACCGGTACCCCCTGTATATAGCCTCCACATTGACTCTCTACCGGTACCCCCTGTATATACCCTCGCTACTGTTATTTTACTGCTGCTCTTTAATTATTTGTTACTTTAAAAAAAAATTGCTCATCTATTTTTTACTTAACACGTTTTTCTTCTTAACTTCTTAAAGCATTGTAGGTTAAGGGGTCGTAAGTAAGCATTTCACTGTACGGTCTGTTGTATTCGGTGACAAATACAGTTTGCTTTGATTCATATGCTAGTGAGGGTTATGGGACTGCGAGATTCATGTTTGGGGATGTTTGATGGGTTCACCGCTTGGTCATTCAACATTTAAACCTAACTTGTTTTGGTGAATTTGACATTTACATTCATACTGTATCTCTGTGAAATGTAATGTAAAGTCATGAAGAAAAATAGATGCATTTGAACTAAAGGGTTGGAAGTGACATTGGTAATTGTCAAGACAATCAATATAGACAAACTGTATGAGCAGAAAAAAAACTGATATACACATTTTTTTATTGAATTACTATACATACTGTAGTGATTTTCCTATATGTTAAGATCTGAGGGAAGGGGTATCTAGCTGTATATTGGATCAAAAGTAAACCTAATTCCAGGAACCAGATGTTCTTCTAAGTACCGAAGCGCCTCATTTGTTTGGCTCCGTAGGTCAGAATATCTTCATGGCCCAAAGAACTTCCAGGGTCGTGGTTCAGTGAATTTGAGCATGGTGCAATAGTAAGTACTTCCTTCAACTCCACGGTTTTCATCCTCCACTGTTCTCTTCTCAAAAGAAATGTCTCCTCTTCACAATACTAAACTAAAATGATTTCTCAGGCTCCCACTTGGCCATCTCTCTGCCTTATGTCTGTCAGTACAGAGGCTCTTCAGAAGTAGCATTTGAGATAGAAGACAGAGAGAGAGAGAGAAAATTGTCTCTGGAAGTGACCCCCACTTTTCTAACCACCAAGAAATCCAGACCTCTCATATAAGACCTCTCACCCCCCCCCCCAGACCCTTCTCATTCATATTTCATACAGTCTGGGATTGACGAAGGATGAGGAGGAAAATATGATTTTCGATTGCTTTGCGACTCAGTTTGGCCCATTGCCTGAGAGAGAGATTGTATAACTGATACTGACAGCATGTTTTTGAAGAAGAGTATCAGGGGGAACCTTTGATTCAGCAAATGAAAAGAAGCTCAACAACAATGACAAAAAAAAACATTTAAAACTTCCAAAAGGACTAATTCGAGCCAGAGGTGGAGGAGGAAGGAGTCAGCTTGACTTCCTGTACAATGGAGTAAAGTGAGTTAAAATAAAAAATACAAAATATATTTAATATTTTTAGTGCTCCAACTCCTTTCTGCCTTGAATTAGTATTTTTGGAGAAAAATTATGTTAGCCTTAGAAGAACTCTTGGGATAAAACACTTCTAAGCAGTATATTATGTCCAATCTCATGTTTCATTTCTGACCTCTCAGTCTATTTTCTGTTTTCTCTCACACCTTCCTCCAATTAACAGTTTTCATACGTTGATGCAGCCGGTAACACAATCAGTGAAGTTCAGATGACCTTCCTGAAACTACTGACTGCCTCTGCCAGGCAGAGCTTCACCTACAGCTGCCACCAGTCTGTGGTGTGGCACGACGAGACCACCGACAGCTACGACAAGGCGCTGCGGTTCCTGGGATCCAACGATGAGGAGATGTCCTATGACAGCAACCCTTACGTCAGGGCCCTCGTAGACGGATGCGCGGTAAGGGCTGCCATCGATACTGCCCGTCTGTAATAGTGATTGTTCAAGTACATTTGGGAAAGTCTCGCAAGTATGTAAAATGTCCTCATTGGTTGTTTTGTTGGACTTGTTTAATGTCTGATGGCTGAAAGCACAATGTTTAATAGTTTATTTTTCCCCCGTTCTCTCTTTCCAGTCGAGGAAGGGCTACGGAAAGACTGTGATGGAGATTAATACTCCCAAGATCGATCAGGTTCCCATCATTGATGTCATGTTGAATGACTTTGGAGATGCCAGCCAGAAGTTTGGATTTGAAGTGGGTCTAGTCTGCTTCCTTGGCTAACTGCTTCCCTGGCTAACTGCTTCCCTGGCTAACTGCTTCCCTGGCTAACTGCTTCCCTGGCTAACTGCTTCCCTGGCTAACTGCTTCCCTGGCTCACATAAAAAAAACACTTGGCGGGGTCAGCAAAAAGGTCAAGACATTTTGGATATCAACAACCAGCCCCCCAACCCAACCCAGCCCAGCAACCAAACCCCCAACCCAGACCCCCAACCCAGACCAGCAACCCAGCCCAGCAACCAAACCCCCCAACCCAGCCCCCCAACCCAGACCAGCAACCAAACCCCCCAACCCAGCCCCCCAACCCAGACCAGCAACCGAGCCCAGCAACCAAACCCCCCAACCCAGACCAGCAACCAAACCCCCCAACCCAGCCCCCCAACCCAGACCAGCAACCAAACCCCCCAACCCAGCCCCCCAACCCAGACCAGCAACCAAACTTACCTGTTTCCATATCGCCTAACCCCAGTACCCTGCCCCCTCACCTGTTTCCATACCACCTAACCTGGGTACCCAGCCCCCTCACCTGTTTCCATACCACCTAACCTGGGTACCTAGCCCCCTCACCTGTTTCCATACCACCTAACCCCAGCACCCAGCCCCCTCACCTGTTTCCATACCACCTAACCTGGGTACCTAGCCCCCTCACCTGTTTCCATACCACCTAACCTGGGTACCCAGCCCCCTCACCTGTTTCCATACCACCTAACCTGGGTACCCAGCCCCCTCACCTCTTTCCATACCACCTAACCTGGGTACCCAGCCCCCTCACCTGTTTCCATACCACCTAACCTGGGTACCTAGCCCCCTCACCTGTTTCCATACCACCTAACCCCAGTACCCAGCCCCCTCACCTGTTTCCATACCACCTAACCTGGGTACCTAGCCCCCTCACCTGTTTCCATACCACCTAACCTGGGTACCCAGCCCCCTCACCTGTTTCCATACCACCTAACCTAGGTACCCAGCCCCCTAACCTGTTTCCATACCACCTAACCTGGGTACCCAGCCCCCTCACCTGTTTCCATACCACCTAACCCCAGTACCCAGCCCCCTCACCTGTTTCCATACCATCTAACCCCAGTACCCAGCCCCCTCACCTGTTTCCATATCACCTAACCCCAGTACCCAGCCCCCTCACCTGTTTCCATATCACCTAACCCCAGTACCCAGCCCCCTAACCTGTTTCCATACCACCTAACCCGGTGCCCAGCCCCCTAACCTGTTTCCATATCAACTAATCCCAGTACCCAGCACCCTCACCTGTTTCCATACCACCTAACCTGGGTACCCAGCCTCCTCACCTGTTTCCATATCAACTAACCCCAGTACCCAGCCCCCTCACCTGTTTCCATACCACCTAACCTGGGTACCCAGCCCCCTAACCTGTTTCCATACCACCTAACCTGGGTACCCAGCCCCCTAACCTGTTTCCATACCACCTAACCTGGGTACCCAGCCCCCTCTACCTGTTTCCATATCACATGCAAGTTTTTAATAAAAAATGTTGTAGCGAACAGGTCTTGCCGTGTATGTAGCTTTTACCAGGACAAGACTTCTTGCCCTTGTAGGGCTAGAATCACATGACTTAAACCTGTTGTGGCACAAAGACGAAGGACATATGAAGGTGTTGCAGAGAAAGGTGAACAGGAGAAAAACGAGAGAGATCGAGAGACGAGGGAGTAGAGAGACCTCTTTTCTGGATTCTACAGGTGCTGTACAAAATGAAATGCCACAATGACGATGGTGCTTGTTCAAAACACACACAAATTAAGAGGTGCTAAAAAAAGGTGCGTTTTGATAATGAATAAACTTTAATTTAAATTTTTCTTACAATACTGTTATTTCTGAATCCACTTTCAAAACCTTTGTGTGTATCAGAATCGCATCTGGCTCTTAATCTTCGAAACAAAAATATATTACCAGTCAAACGTTTGGACACCGACTCATTCAAGGGTTTCTCTTTATTTTTAGTATTTTCTACATTGTAGAATAACAGTGAAGACATCAAAACTGTAAAATAACACATATGGAATCATGTGGTAACCAAAATAGTGTTAAACAAATCTAAATCTATTTTATATTTGAGATTCTACAAAGTAGCCACCCTTTGTCTTGATGGCAGCTTTGCACACTCTTGGCATTCTCTCAACCAGCTTCACCTGGAATGTTTTTCCAACAGTCTTGAAGGAGTTCTCACATATGCTGAGCACTTATTGGCTGCTTTTCTTTCACTCTGCAGTCCAACTTTTTTATTTTTTTTATTTCACCTTTATTTAACCAGGTAGGCTAGTTGAGAACAAGTTCTCATTTGCAACTGCGACCTGGCCAAGATAAAGCATAGCAGTGTGAACAGACAACACAGAGTTACACATGGAGAAAACAATTAACAAGTCAATAACACAGTAGAAAAAAAGGGGAGTCTATATACATTGTGTGCAAAAGGCATGAGGAGGTAGGCGAATAATTACAATTTTGCAGATTAACACTGGAGTGATAAATGATCAGATGGTCATGTACAGGTAGAGATATTGGTGTGCAAAAGAGCAGAAAAGTAAATAAATAAAAACAGTATGGGGATGAGGTAGGTGAAAATGGGTGGCTATTTACCAATAGACTATGTACAGCTGCAGCGATCGGTTAGCTGCTCAGATAGCAGATGTTTGATGTTGGTGAGGGAGGTAAAAGTCTCCAAATTCAGCGATTTTTGCAATTCGTTCCAGTCACAGGCAGCAGAGTACTGGAACAAAAGGCGGCCAAATGAGATGTTGGCTTTAGGGATGATCAGTGAGATACACCTGCTGGAGCGCGTGCTACGGATGGGTGTTGCCATCGTGACCAGTGAACTGAGATAAGGCGGAGCTTTACCTAGCATGGACTTGTAGGTCTGGCGACGAATATGTAGCGAGGACCAGCCGACTAGACCATCTCAATTGGGTTGAGGACGTATGATTGTGCAAGTCAGGTCATCTGATGCAGCACTCCATTACTCTCCTGGGTCAAAGAGCCATTACACAGCCTGGAGGTGTGTTTTGGGGTCATTGTCCTGTTGAAAATGTAATCATAGTCCCACTAAGCGCAAATCAGATGTGATGCAGAATGATGTGGTAGCCATGCTGGTTAAGTGTTCCTTGAATTCTAAATAAATCACTGACAGTGTCACCAACAAAGCACCTCCACACATTCACACCTCCTCCATGCTTCACGGTGGGAACCACACATGCGGATCACGCATGCGGAGATCATCCATTCACCTACTCTCAGTTTCATCGTAGCGCTTGATGGTTTTTGCGACTGCTCTTTTCTGGATTAGCTGACCTTCATGTCTTAAAGTAATGAGGGACTGTCATTTCTCTTTGCTTATTTGAGCTGTTCTTGCCATAATATGGACTTGGTCTTTTACCAAATAGGACCATCTTCTGTATACCACTCCTACCTTGTCACAACACAATTGATTGGTTCAAACACATTAAGGAGGAAAGAAATTCCACAAATTAACTTTTAACAAGGCGCACCTGTTAATTGAAATGCATTCCAGGTGACTACCTCATGACACTTGTTGAGAGAATGCCAAGAGTGTGCAAAGCTGTCATCAAGGCAAAGCGTGGCTTCTTTGAAGAATATAAAATATATTTAGATTTGTTTAACACTTTTTTGCTTAGTACATGATTCCATGTGTTATTTCATAGTTTTTATATCTTCACTATTTTTCTACAATGTAGAAATTAGTAGAAAATAGTAAAAAAAATAAAGAGGAACCCTTGAATGTGTTGTTGTGAGGTGTTCTACAACTTTTGACTGGTAGTGTGTGTGTAAAGACAGACTGACAGAATTCAATAATTATGATATTTTGTCGATGAATATATCCTGTGTTAACTGTTACCAGTTAAGTTATTTCTAGTGATAATGTATATATACACACACCATCCTAAGATGTATGTTATTTGCAGGTTTACCTTTTGAGACCATAGGTAAAATGACTAAGACTCCCCAGCTCACATATAGCAACATATTCCACTAATGTTCTGATACTGTGCTTGTATTAAGCAATCAATGCATTCATTCTACTTTTTATTTAAATTTATTTGGGGTTTTCATTTTTGTTTTCATTTTGTTCAAATGTTTTCTTTTTTTTTAATGGGGGAGGTGGGTCGTATACCTTAACCTTAACATTTTGTTGATAACCATTAAGATCTGAAGATGCTATCCCCTGAATAAACCTTGGTTAAACATTTAAGTTGATATATTTTGGGGTAATTGGGGAATTGAAGATAAATCCTTATGGGTTAGAGATCCTCTGTTCAGATCCTTCTGAGATGTAAGACCTTTATCTGACCCATATTTTTAACTAAAATTAGAAAATGTTTTAATGTGCTTTTTATGGTCATTTAAATATTAAAACTGGATTTTAAACAACATTGAACGAAATGTCTCTATTGCTTGTTTGTTTTATTTTGTAAAAGAGAGAGGACAGGAATGTTGCATCAATGTACGACCGAGCTACGATTTGTCACACCAGATAATGTGATTTAACCCACAAATTTGTTTTCTCCATTATACTGGAAGTTACAGGAAAAGGTACTGTTTGGTGTAGCACTGACAATATTTGACCATAAAATGTCAGTTTCCAGGGGGTACGTTTGAACATAGGAAATTCTCTGTTCTTTAAATAAATGTAAAAAAATTCTCCATGAAGTAATCCAACAATGTGAAGAGGCGACTCCGGGATGCTCCTTCTAGGCAGAGTTACAAAGAAAAATCCATATCACAGACTGGCCAATAAAAAGATAAAGATGGGCAAAAGAACATAGACACTGGACAGAGAAACTCTGCCTAGAAGGCCAGCATCCCGGAGTCGCCTCTTCACTGTTGACGTTGAGACTGGGGTTTTGCGGGTACTATTTAATGAAGCTGCCAGTTGAGGACTTGTGAGGCATCTGTTTTCTCAAACTAGACACTAATGTACTTTTCCTCTTGCTCAGTTGTGCACCGGGGCCTCCCTCTCCTCTTTCTATTCTGGTTAGGGCCAGTTTGCACTCTTCTGTGAAGGGAGTAGTACATAGCATTGTACCAGATCTTCAGTTTCTTGGCAAATTCTCGCATGGAATAGACTTAATTTTTCAGAATAATAGACTGATGAGTTTTAGAAGAAAGTTATTTGTTTCGGGCCATTTTGAGCCTGTAAACAAACCCACAAATGCTGATGCTCCATATACTAAACAGGACAACAGTTTTCAGCAATGCTAACCTAATTGCAAAAGGTTTTTCTAATGATCAATTAGCCTTTTAAAATGATAAACTTGGATTTGCTAACACAACGTGCCATTGGAACACAGGAGTGATGGTTGCTGATGATCGGACTCTGTAAACCTATGTAGATATTCCATTAAAAATCAGCTTTTTCCAGCTACGAGAGTAATTTACAACATTAACAATGTCTACACTGTATTTCTGATCAATTTGATGTTATTTTAATGGACAAAAAAAAATGTGCTTTTCTCTCAAAAACAAGGATATTTCTAAGTGACCCCAAACTTTTGAACGGTAGAGTATATGTATTAAATTTACTAGGCAAGTCAGTTAAGAACAAATTCTTATTTACAATGACAGCATGCCCTGGACAAACCCGGACGACACTGGACCAATTGTGCGCTGCCCTATGTGACTCCCAATCACGGCCAGTTGTGATACAGCCTGGAATCAAACCAGGGTCTGTAGTGACGCCTCTGGCACTGAGATGCAATGCCTTAGACCGCTGCACCACTTGGGAGCTGTATTTAATTTGTTGCTGTGAATACAGGATCTCTCATTAGTATGTTATTCAACATTCGTTGCTGTGAATACAGGATATCTCGTTAGTATGTTATTCAGCCTTTCCAATATCTTAATTTGATCATCGAAGAAAATTGATGCACACAAGGATGCGACTCCACTTAGAAATTAACGTCTGGGTCGCACTTATTGTTATCTTTCTGTGGTTTTCTGTAAGAGTTCAAAAGGACGTCTTTCTGTGGCTGCCTGTATGAGTTTTTAAAGGACGTCTTTCTGTGGCTGCCTGTATGAGTTTTTAAAGGATGTCTTTCTGTGGCTGCCTGTATGAGTTTTTAAAGGATGTCTTTCTGTGGCTGCCTGTATGAGGTTTTAAAGGACGTCTTTCTGTGGCTGCCTGTATGAGGTTTTAAAGGATGTCTTTCTGTGGCTGCCTGTATGAGGTTTTAAAGGACGCCTTTCTGTGGCTGCCTGTATGAGGTTTTAAAGGACGCCTTTCTGTGGCTGCCTGTATGAGGTTTTAAAGGACGCCTTTCTGTGGCTGCCTGTATGAGGTTTTAAAGGACGCCTTTCTGTGGCTGCCTGTATGAGGTTTTAAAGGACGTCTTTCTGTGGCTGCCTGTATGAGTTCAACAGGATTTGGATGCCATTTAAGTACAGAGAACTTAAGAATTGGACACATTATTTTTAAAATATATTATATAATGAATATGATATAGCTATCGTAAATGTTACATGTGGATAATGACATCTAAATAGATTATTTTGACTGAAGAATTAAGTAGACTGCACTATAATAAAATAGAAGCAATCATTCCAGTCGGATAGCTTGTTTAGCTTGTTTAGTAGTAACTGCACTGTGTTTTCATAGCTAGTGGGCTCAGATTGTGTTTTTTTTATTCAGACGACATCGTTCTGTGATTTTTCTTTCTCCCTGAATGAGTTAAAACCAATCTGATTTAAAAACGGATGGAAACGCGTTCTCTTAAACTGGTTTCCTTTCTTCAACAATGGGGTTTTGGACATCAAACAACATTAAAGGCGCTGGTCAATCCGACGTCTGAATTGGCCGTGCAGTATTTACTGTGATATGGTCTCTGCAGACGTCAGGGCATTCATACTTCTTGCACTTCCCAGAGTAGCACAGAGCTGTTGTCAAGGAAGTGAGTTTGTGTTAATACAGGACCTCCTGCTGCGACCTAACGTCAACCAACCATGCCAATGTGGAGATATACGAGGCCCTGTGCATTGTTTCAGAATTTGAGAGGCGTACGGCAATGTGGTACGGAGCTCAATTTGGCCTCTGCGTGTGGATGCCGCAATTGCTTCACACCATCCATACGTTGCCTCCCACCGCAATTTAGGATCTCGCATAAAATGTCTCTTACGCCAATCATGGACAAAACTGATGGAGTGGCGATTTAACTCGACGGGGGGGCCTCTCAAAAACAAAAACAAAATTGACGACAAAATAATCTGACAACAAATTCATCTTCGTGATTTCTGTCATCGACCAAAAAACGACAGTCAGATGTATTTTTTCTCTCATAAAAATAGGAAGAGAAAAAGTTTTCTACCACAAAGAGACTGGAGAAGCACATAATTGAGAATCACATAAATTGACAAGGCCTTCCAGGAGTAACAAAGGATTTCTTCTTCTTAGAGCTGTGTCTTTGTAGACAGAACCAAAGGGAATACACACTGAAGGGGGGGGATACTAAAAACCAGGTTCTCTCTCTGTCCGCTCCATCGCGAAGAGTAAACTCTCTTCCATACCACTTATTTTATGAAAGAATGTGTTTGTCAGAAACATATGGGGTCTGCCAAGCATCTTGGCACATTCAAAGCCCTGTCGTGAACAACAGGCAGTGAAGCTGAAGCAATCTAACTTTTTTCAGAGCTTATAAAACCGAGTCTGAAGTTCTAAGAGGAACTAATGCGACAGATGGACACTGTACTCAATGAGTCCCAGAACATAACATATGACTGAAGAATGATAGTGTTCTCAGAGCCTATATATGGAATTCAAAATAAAAGTTTATTGGTTGCGTACGCAGTTTACAGGTGTTATAGCGGTGCAGAGAAATGCTATGTTACTAGCTCCTAACAGTGCAGTCAATTGTCAAACTACTAACATGTAAAGAAAAATACAAAAAATAAAAGGCAAGCTATCAAGGACGGCAGGACAAATTAACCACCTCAAAAGCCCTGTAGCAAAACGCAATCTATACATATGTACACTGGTGGAATTTACACGAAGAATGATATGTACAGCAGTAGATATATTACAGTGAACTGTGTCAAAAATCCAGAATATATTTGAATATACGGTGTTTATAAACCTTGTAACTAAATTACAATGTACAGTAGTATAAATATTAGAATAATCTAGTTTGGGGACATAGTATTTAAATGCACTGTGTTACATGGGAGTGATCCATGGATCAACGTGTATATAACATGGTACAGCGGTCTGATGGTGATAGAAGCTGTTCAACAGTCTGATGGTGATAGAAGCTGTTCAACAGTCTGATGGTGATAGAAGCTGTTCAACAGTCTGATGGTGATAGAAGCTGTTCAACAGTCTGATGGTGATAGAAGCTGTTCAACAGTCTGATGGTGATAGAAGCTGTTCAACAGTCTGATGGTAATAGAAGCTGTTCAGCAGTGTGGTGGTGTGGTTATAGAAGCTGTTCAACAGTCTGATGGTCTGGTAATAAAAGCTGTTCAACAGTCTGATGGTAGTAGAAGCTATTCAACAGTCTGATGGTAATAGAAGCTGTTCAACAGTCTGATGGTAATAGAAGCTGTTCAACAGTCTGGTGGTGTGGTTATAGAAGCTGTTCAACAGTCTGATGGTAATAGAAGCTGTTCAGCAGTGTGGTGGTAATAGAAGCTGTTCAACAGTCTGATGGTAATAGAAGCTGTTCAGTCTGATGGTAATAGAAGCTGTTCAACAGTCTGATGGTAATAGAAGCTGTTCAACAGTCTGGGGGTAATAGAAGCTGTTCAACAGTCTGATGGTCTGGTTATAGAAGCTGTTCAACAGTCTGATGGTAATAGAAGCTGTTCAACAGTCTGATGGTAATAGAAGCTGTTCAACAGTCTGATGGTAATAGAAGCTGTTCAACAGTCAGATGGTAATAGAAGCTGTTCAACAGTCTGGTGGTCTGGTTATAGAAGCTGTTCAACAGTCTGATGGTAATAGAAGCTGTTCAACAGTCTGATGGTGATAGAAGCTGTTCAACAGTGATGGTAATAGAAGCTGTTCAAATGTCTGATGGTCTGGTAATAGAAGCTGTTCAACAGTCTGATGGTAATAGAAGCTGTTCAGTCTGATGGTAATAGAAGCTGTTCAACAGTCTGATGGTAATAGAAGCTGTTCAACAGTCTGATGGTGATAGAAGCTGTTCAACAGTCTGGTGGTAATAGAAGCTGTTCAACAGTCTGGTGGTAATAGAAGCTGTTCAACAGTCTGGTGGTAATAGAAGCTGTTCAACAGTCTGATGGTGATAGAAGCTGTTTAACAGTCTGATGGTCTGGTGATAGAAGCTGTTCAACAGTCTGATGGTCTGGTGATAGAAGCTGTTCAACAGTCTGATGGTAATAGAAGCTGTTCAACAGTCTGATGGTAATAGAAGCTGTTCAGCAGTCTGATTGTAATAGAAGATGTTCAGTCTGATGGTAATAGAAGCTGTTCAACAGTCTGATGGTGATAGAAGCTGTTCAACAGTCTGATGGTGATAGAAGCTGTTCAACAGTCTGATGGTAATAGAAGCTGTTCAGTCTGATGGTAATAGAAGCTGTTCAGTCTGATGGTAATATAAGCTGTTCAACAGTCTGATGGTAATAGAAGCTGTTCAACAGTCTGATTGTAACAGAAGCTGTTCAGTCTGATGGTAATAGAAGCTGTTCAACAGTCTGATGGTAATAGAAGCTGTTCAACAGTCTGATGGTAATAGAAGCTGTTCAACAGTCTGGTGGTAATAGAAGCTGTTCGACAGTCTGATAGTGATAGAAGCTGTTCAACAGTCTGATGGCGATAGAAGCTGTGTAACAGTCTGGTGGTAATAGAAGCTGTTCAACAGTCTGATGGTAATAGAAGCTGTTTAAAAGTCTGATGGTCTAGTGATAGAAGCTGTTCAACAGTCTGATGGTCTGGTGATAGAAGCTGTTCAACAGTCTGATGGTAATAGAAGCTGTTCAACAGTCTGATGGTGATAGAAGCTGTTCAACAGTCTGGTGATAGAAGCTGTTCAACAGTCTGATGGTGATAGAAGCTGTTCAACAGTCTGATGGTAATAGAAGCTGTTCAGCAGTGTGGTGGTGTGGTTATAGAAGCTGTTCAACAGTCTGATGGTCTGGTAATAAAAGCTGTTCAACAGTCTGATGGTAATAGAAGCTATTCAACAGTCTGATGGTAATAGAAGCTGTTCAACAGTCTGATGGTAATAGAAGCTGTTCAACAGTCTGGTGGTGTGGTTATAGAAGCTGTTCAACAGTCTGATGGTAATAGAAGCTGTTCAGCAGTGTGGTGGTAATAGAAGCTGTTCAACAGTCTGATGGTAATAGAAGCTGTTCAGTCTGATGGTAATAGAAGCTGTTCAACAGTCTGATGGTAATAGAAGCTGTTCAACAGTCTGGGGGTAATAGAAGCTGTTCAACAGTCTGATGGTCTGGTTATAGAAGCTGTTCAACAGTCTGGTGGTAATAGAAGCTGTTCAACAGTCTGGTGGTAATAGAAGCTGTTCAACAGTCTGGTGGTAATAGAAGCTGTTCAACAGTCTGATGGTCTGGTTATAGAAGCTGTTCAACAGTCTGATGGTAATAGAAGCTGTTCAACAGTCTGGTGGTAATAGAAGCTGTTCAACAGTCTGATGGTCTGGTTATAGAAGCTGTTCAACAGTCTGATGGTCTGGTTATAGAAGATGTTCAACAGTCTGATGGTAATAGAAGCTGTTCAACAGTCTGGTGGTAATAGAAGCTGTTCAACAGTCTGGTGGTAATAGAAGCTGTTCAACAGTCTGATGGTAATAGAAGCTGTTCAACAGTCTGGTGGTAATAGAAGCTGTTCAACAGTCTGGTGGTAATAGAAGCTGTTCAACAGTCTGGTGGTAATAGAAGCTGTTCAACAGTCTGGTGGTAATAGAAGCTATTCAACAGTCTGATGGTAATAGAAGCTGTTCAACAGTCTGATGGTAATAGAAGCTGTGCAACAGTTTGATGGTCTGGTAATAGAAGCTGTTCAACAGTCTGATGGTAATAGAAGCTGTTCAACAGTCTGATGGTAATAGAAGCTGTTCAGTCTGATGGTAATAGAAGCTGTTCAACAGTCTGATGGTAATAGAAGCTGTTCAACAGTCTGGTGGTAATAGAAGCTGTTCGACAGTCTGATAGTGATAGAAGTTGTTCAACAGTCTGATGGCGATAGAAGCTGTGTAACAGTCTGGTGGTAATAGAAGCTGTTCAACAGTCTGATGGTAATAGAAGCTGTTCAACAGTCTGGTGGTCTGGTTATAGAAGCTGTTCAACAGTCTGATGGTCTGGTGATAGAAGCTGTTCAACAGTCTGATGGTAATAGAAGCTGTTCAACAGTCTGATGGTAATAGAAGCTGTTCAACAGTCTGATGGTAATAGAAGCTGTTCAACAGTCTGGTGGTCTGGTTATAGAAGCTGTTCAACAGTCTGATGGTGATAGAAGCTGTTCAACAGTCTGATGGTAATAGAAGTTGTTCAACAGTTTGATGGTGATAGCTGTTTAACAGTCTGGTGGTAATATAAGCTGTTCAACAGTCTGGTGGTAATAGAAGCTGTTCAACAGTCTGATGGTGATAGAAGCTGTTCAACAGTGATGGTAATAGAAGCTGTTCAAATGTCTGATGGTCTGGTAATAGAAGCTGTTCAACAGTCTGATGGTAATAGAAGCTGTTCAACAGTCTGATGGTAATAGAAGCTGTTCAACAGTCTGATGGTAATAGAAGCTGTTCAACAGTCTGATGGTAATAGAAGCTGTTCAACAGTCTGATGGTAATAGAAGCTGTTCAACAGTCTGATGGTAATAGAAGCTGTTCAACAGTCTGATGGTAATAGAAGCTGTTCGACAGTCTGATGGTGATAGAAGCTGTTCAACAGTCTAATGGTGATAGAAGCTGTTCAACAGTCTGATGCTGATAGAAGCTGTTCAACAGTCTGATGGTAATAGA
The DNA here is from genome assembly GCF_002021735.2 of Oncorhynchus kisutch. Taxonomy (NCBI): domain Eukaryota; kingdom Metazoa; phylum Chordata; class Actinopteri; order Salmoniformes; family Salmonidae; genus Oncorhynchus; species Oncorhynchus kisutch. The sequence goes on from NC_034184.2 coordinate 82,839,178, forward strand.
AGCTGTTCAACAGTCTGATGGTCTGGTGATAGAAGCTGTTCAACAGTCTGATGGTAATAGAAGCTGTTCAACAGTCTGATGGTAATAGAAGCTGTTCAACAGTCTGATGGTGATAGAAGCTGTTCAACAGTCTGATGGTGATAGAAGCTGTTCAACAGTATGATGGTGATAGAAGCTGTTCAACAGTCTGATGGTCTGGTGATAGAAGCTGTTTAACAGTCTGGTGGTAATAGAAGCTGTTCAACAGTCTGATGGTCTGGTTATAGAATCTGTTCAACAGTCTGATGGTAATAGAAGCTGTTCAACAGTCTGATGGTGATAGAAGCTGTTCAACAGTCTGATGGTGATAGAAGCTGTTCAACAGTCTGATGGTGATAGAAGCTGTTCAACAGCCTGGGGGTAATAGAAGCTGTTCAACAGCCTGATGGTCTGGTTATAGAAGCTGTTCAACAGTCTGATGGTAATAGAAGCTGTTCAACAGTCTGGTGGTAATAGAAGCTGTGCAACAGTCTGATGGTCTGGTAATAGAAGCTGTTCAACAGTCTGATGGTCTGGTTATAGAAGCTGTTCAACAGTCTGATGGTCTGGTTATAGAAGATGTTCAACAGTCTGATGGTAATAGAAGCTGTTCAACAGTCTGGTGGTAATAGAAGCTGTTCAACAGTCTGATGGTCTGGTTATAGAAGCTGTTCAACAGTCTGATGGTAATAGAAGCTATTCAACAGTCTGATGGTAATAGAAGCTGTTCAACAGTGATGGTAATAGAAGCTGTACAACAGTTTGATGGTCTGGTAATAGAAGCTGTTCAACAGTCTGATGGTAATAGAAGCTGTTCAACAGTCTGATGGTAATAGAAGCTGTTCAGTCTGGTGATAGAAGCTGTTTAACAGTCTGGTGGTAATAGAAGCTGTTCAACAGTCTGATGGTCTGGTTATAGAATCTGTTCAACAGTCTGATGGTAATAGAAGCTGTTCAACAGTCTGATGGTAATAGAAGCTGTTCAACAGTCTGGTGGTAATAGAAGCTGTTCAACAGTCTGATGGTCTGGTTATAGAATCTGTTCAACAGTCTGATGGTAATAGAAGCTGTTCAACAGTCTGATGGTGATAGAAGCTGTTCAACAGTCTGATGGTGATAGAAGCTGTTCAACAGTCTGATGGTGATAGAAGCTGTTCAACAGCCTGGGGGTAATAGAAGCTGTTCAACAGCCTGATGGTCTGGTTATAGAAGCTGTTCAACAGTCTGATGGTAATAGAAGCTGTTCAACAGTCTGGTGGTAATAGAAGCTGTGCAACAGTCTGATGGTCTGGTAATAGAAGCTGTTCAACAGTCTGATGGTCTGGTTATAGAAGCTGTTCAACAGTCTGATGGTCTGGTTATAGAAGATGTTCAACAGTCTGATGGTAATAGAAGCTGTTCAACAGTCTGGTGGTAATAGAAGCTGTTCAACAGTCTGATGGTCTGGTTATAGAAGCTGTTCAACAGTCTGATGGTAATAGAAGCTATTCAACAGTCTGATGGTAATAGAAGCTGTTCAACAGTGATGGTAATAGAAGCTGTACAACAGTTTGATGGTCTGGTAATAGAAGCTGTTCAACAGTCTGATGGTAATAGAAGCTGTTCAACAGTCTGATGGTAATAGAAGCTGTTCAGTCTGGTGATAGAAGCTGTTTAACAGTCTGGTGGTAATAGAAGCTGTTCAACAGTCTGATGGTCTGGTTATAGAATCTGTTCAACAGTCTGATGGTAATAGAAGCTGTTCAACAGTCTGATGGTGATAGAAGCTGTTCAACAGTCTGATGGTGATAGAAGCTGTTCAACAGTCTGATGGTGATAGAAGCTGTTCAACAGTCTGATGGTGATAGAAGCTGTTCAACAGCCTGGGGGTAATAGAAGCTGTTCAACAGCCTGATGGTCTGGTTATAGAAGCTGTTCAACAGTCTGATGGTAATAGAAGCTGTTCAACAGTCTGGTGGTAATAGAAGCTGTTCAACAGTCTGATGGTCTGGTAATAGAAGCTGTTCAACAGTCTGATGGTCTGGTTATAGAAGCTGTTCAACAGTCTGATGGTCTGGTTATAGAAGATGTTCAACAGTCTGATGGTAATAGAAGCTGTTCAACAGTCTGGTGGTAATAGAAGCTGTTCAACAGTCTGATGGTCTGGTTATAGAATCTGTTCAACAGTCTGATGGTAATAGAAGCTGTTCAACAGTCTGATGGTGATAGAAGCTGTTCAACAGTCTGATGGTGATAGAAGCTGTTCAACAGTCTGATGGTGATAGAAGCTGTTCAACAGCCTGATGGTCTGGTTATAGAAGCTGTTCAACAGTCTGATGGTAATAGAAGCTGTTCAACAGTCTGGTGGTAATAGAAGCTGTTCAACAGTCTGATGGTCTGGTAATAGAAGCTGTTCAACAGTCTGATGGTCTGGTTATAGAAGCTGTTCAACAGTCTGATGGTCTGGTTATAGAAGATGTTCAACAGTCTGATGGTAATAGAAGCTGTTCAACAGTCTGGTGGTAATAGAAGCTGTTCAACAGTCTGGGGGTAATAGAAGCTGTTCAACAGTCTGATGGTCTGGTTATAGAAGCTGTTCAACAGTCTGGTGGTAATAGAAGCTGTTCAACAGTCTGGTGGTAATAGAAGCTGTTCAACAGTCTGGTGGTAATAGAAGCTGTTCAACAGTCTGATGGTAATAGAAGCTGTTCAGTCTGATGGTAATAGAAGCTGTTCAACAGTCTGATGGTAATAGAAGCTGTTCAACAGTCTGGGGGTAATAGAAGCTGTTCAACATTCTGATGGTCTGGTTATAGAAGCTGTTCAACAGTCTGGTGGTAATAGAAGCTGTTCAACAGTCTGGTGGTAATAGAAGCTGTTCAACAGTCTGGTGGTAATAGAAGCTGTTCAACAGTCTGATGGTCTGGTTATAGAAGCTGTTCAACAGTCTGATGGTAATAGAAGCTGTTCAACAGTCTGGTGGTAATAGAAGCTGTTCAACAGTCTGATGGTCTGGTTATAGAAGCTGTTCAACAGTCTGATGGTCTGGTTATAGAAGATGTTCAACAGTCTGATGGTAATAGAAGCTGTTCAACAGTCTGGTGGTAATAGAAGCTGTTCAACAGTCTGGTGGTAATAGAAGCTGTTCAACAGTCTGGTGGTAATAGAAGCTGTTCAACAGTCTGGTGGTAATAGAAGCTCTTCAACAGTCTGGTGGTAATAGAAGCTGTTCAACAGTCTGGTGGTAATAGAAGCTATTCAACAGTCTGATGGTAATAGAAGCTGTTCAACAGTCTGATGGTAATAGAAGCTGTGCAACAGTTTGATGGTCTGGTAATAGAAGCTGTTCAACAGTCTGATGGTAATAGAAGCTGTTCAACAGTCTGATGGTAATAGAAGCTGTTCAGTCTGATGGTAATAGAAGCTGTTCAACAGTCTGATGGTAATAGAAGCTGTTCAACAGTCTGGTGGTAATAGAAGCTGTTCGACAGTCTGATAGTGATAGAAGTTGTTCAACAGTCTGATGGCGATAGAAGCTGTGTAACAGTCTGGTGGTAATAGAAGCTGTTCAACAGTCTGATGGTAATAGAAGCTGTTCAACAGTCTGGTGGTCTGGTTATAGAAGCTGTTCAACAGTCTGATGGTCTGGTGATAGAAGCTGTTCAACAGTCTGATGGTAATAGAAGCTGTTCAACAGTCTGATGGTAATAGAAGCTGTTCAACAGTCTGATGGTAATAGAAGCTGTTCAACAGTCTGATGGTGATAGCTGTTTAACAGTCTGGTGGTAATATAAGCTGTTCAACAGTCTGATGGTGATAGAAGCTGTTCAACAGTGATGGTAATAGAAGCTGTTCAAATGTCTGATGGTCTGGTAATAGAAGCTGTTCAACAGTCTGATGGTAATAGAAGCTGTTCAACAGTCTGATGGTAATAGAAGCTGTTCAACAGTCTGATGGTAATAGAAGCTGTTCAACAGTCTGATGGTAATAGAAGCTGTTCAACAGTCTGATGGTAATAGAAGCTGTTCAACAGTCTGATGGTAATAGAAGCTGTTCAACAGTCTGATGGTAATAGAAGCTGTTCAACAGTCTGATGGTAATAGAAGCTGTTCAACAGTCTGATGGTAATAGAAGCTGTTCGACAGTCTGATGGTGATAGAAGCTGTTCAACAGTCTAATGGTGATAGAAGCTGTTCAACAGTCTGATGCTGATAGAAGCTGTTCAACAGTCTGATGGTAATAGAAGCTGTTCAACAGTCTGATGGTCTGGTGATAGAAGCTGTTCAACAGTCTGATGGTAATAGAAGCTGTTCAACAGTCTGATGGTAATAGAAGCTGTTCAACAGTCTGATGGTGATAGAAGCTGTTCAACAGTCTGATGGTGATAGAAGCTGTTCAACAGTATGATGGTGATAGAAGCTGTTCAACAGTCTGATGGTCTGGTGATAGAAGCTGTTTAACAGTCTGGTGGTAATAGAAGCTGTTCAACAGTCTGATGGTCTGGTTATAGAATCTGTTCAACAGTCTGATGGTAATAGAAGCTGTTCAACAGTCTGATGGTGATAGAAGCTGTTCAACAGTCTGATGGTGATAGAAGCTGTTCAACAGTCTGATGGTGATAGAAGCTGTTCAACAGCCTGGGGGTAATAGAAGCTGTTCAACAGCCTGATGGTCTGGTTATAGAAGCTGTTCAACAGTCTGATGGTAATAGAAGCTGTTCAACAGTCTGGTGGTAATAGAAGCTGTTCAACAGTCTGATGGTCTGGTAATAGAAGCTGTTCAACAGTCTGATGGTCTGGTTATAGAAGCTGTTCAACAGTCTGATGGTCTGGTTATAGAAGATGTTCAACAGTCTGATGGTAATAGAAGCTGTTCAACAGTCTGGTGGTAATAGAAGCTGTTCAACAGTCTGATGGTCTGGTTATAGAAGCTGTTCAACAGTCTGATGGTAATAGAAGCTATTCAACAGTCTGATGGTAATAGAAGCTGTTCAACAGTGATGGTAATAGAAGCTGTACAACAGTTTGATGGTCTGGTAATAGAAGCTGTTCAACAGTCTGATGGTAATAGAAGCTGTTCAACAGTCTGATGGTAATAGAAGCTGTTCAGTCTGGTGATAGAAGCTGTTTAACAGTCTGGTGGTAATAGAAGCTGTTCAACAGTCTGATGGTCTGGTTATAGAATCTGTTCAACAGTCTGATGGTAATAGAAGCTGTTCAACAGTCTGATGGTAATAGAAGCTGTTCAACAGTCTGATGGTGATAGAAGCTGTTCAACAGTCTGATGGTGATAGAAGCTGTTCAACAGTCTGATGGTGATAGAAGCTGTTCAACAGCCTGGGGGTAATAGAAGCTGTTCAACAGCCTGATGGTCTGGTTATAGAAGCTGTTCAACAGTCTGATGGTAATAGAAGCTGTTCAACAGTCTGGTGGTAATAGAAGCTGTTCAACAGTCTGATGGTCTGGTAATAGAAGCTGTTCAACAGTCTGATGGTCTGGTTATAGAAGCTGTTCAACAGTCTGATGGTCTGGTTATAGAAGATGTTCAACAGTCTGATGGTAATAGAAGCTGTTCAACAGTCTGGTGGTAATAGAAGCTGTTCAACAGTCTGATGGTCTGGTTATAGAATCTGTTCAACAGTCTGATGGTAATAGAAGCTGTTCAACAGTCTGATGGTGATAGAAGCTGTTCAACAGTCTGATGGTGATAGAAGCTGTTCAACAGTCTGATGGTGATAGAAGCTGTTCAACAGCCTGATGGTCTGGTTATAGAAGCTGTTCAACAGTCTGATGGTAATAGAAGCTGTTCAACAGTCTGGTGGTAATAGAAGCTGTTCAACAGTCTGATGGTCTGGTAATAGAAGCTGTTCAACAGTCTGATGGTCTGGTTATAGAAGCTGTTCAACAGTCTGATGGTCTGGTTATAGAAGATGTTCAACAGTCTGATGGTAATAGAAGCTGTTCAACAGTCTGGTGGTAATAGAAGCTGTTCAACAGTCTGATGGTCTGGTTATAGAAGCTGTTCAACAGTCTGATGGTAATAGAAGCTATTCAACAGTCTGATGGTAATAGAAGCTGTTCAACAGTGATGGTAATAGAAGCTGTACAACAGTTTGATGGTCTGGTAATAGAAGCTGTTCAACAGTCTGATGGTAATAGAAGCTGTTCAACAGTCTGATGGTAATAGAAGCTGTTCAGTCTGGTGATAGAAGCTGTTTAACAGTCTGGTGGTAATAGAAGCTGTTCAACAGTCTGATGGTCTGGTTATAGAATCTGTTCAACAGTCTGATGGTAATAGAAGCTGTTCAACAGTCTGATGGTGATAGAAGCTGTTCAACAGTCTGATGGTGATAGAAGCTGTTCAACAGTCTGATGGTGATAGAAGCTGTTCAACAGTCTGATGGTGATAGAAGCTGTTCAACAGCCTGGGGGTAATAGAAGCTGTTCAACAGCCTGATGGTCTGGTTATAGAAGCTGTTCAACAGTCTGATGGTAATAGAAGCTGTTCAACAGTCTGGTGGTAATAGAAGCTGTTCAACAGTCTGATGGTCTGGTAATAGAAGCTGTTCAACAGTCTGATGGTCTGGTTATAGAAGCTGTTCAACAGTCTGATGGTCTGGTTATAGAAGATGTTCAACAGTCTGATGGTAATAGAAGCTGTTCAACAGTCTGGTGGTAATAGAAGCTGTTCAACAGTCTGATGGTCTGGTTATAGAATCTGTTCAACAGTCTGATGGTAATAGAAGCTGTTCAACAGTCTGATGGTGATAGAAGCTGTTCAACAGTCTGATGGTGATAGAAGCTGTTCAACAGTCTGATGGTGATAGAAGCTGTTCAACAGCCTGATGGTCTGGTTATAGAAGCTGTTCAACAGTCTGATGGTAATAGAAGCTGTTCAACAGTCTGGTGGTAATAGAAGCTGTTCAACAGTCTGATGGTCTGGTAATAGAAGCTGTTCAACAGTCTGATGGTCTGGTTATAGAAGCTGTTCAACAGTCTGATGGTCTGGTTATAGAAGATGTTCAACAGTCTGATGGTAATAGAAGCTGTTCAACAGTCTGGTGGTAATAGAAGCTGTTCAACAGTCTGATGGTCTGGTTATAGAAGCTGTTCAACAGTCTGATGGTAATAGAAGCTATTCAACAGTCTGATGGTAATAGAAGCTGTTCAACAGTGATGGTAATAGAAGCTGTACAACAGTTTGATGGTCTGGTAATAGAAGCTGTTCAACAGTCTGATGGTAATAGAAGCTGTTCAACAGTCTGATGGTAATAGAAGCTGTTCAGTCTGGTGATAGAAGCTGTTTAACAGTCTGGTGGTAATAGAAGCTGTTCAACAGTCTGATGGTCTGGTTATAGAATCTGTTCAACAGTCTGATGGTAATAGAAGCTGTTCAACAGTCTGATGGTGATAGAAGCTGTTCAACAGTCTGATGGTGATAGAGGCTGTTCAACAGTCTGATGGTGATAGAAGCTGTTCAACAGTCTGATGGTGATAGAAGCTGTTCAACAGCCTGGGGGTAATAGAAGCTGTTCAACAGCCTGATGGTCTGGTTATAGAAGCTGTTCAACAGTCTGATGGTAATAGAAGCTGTTCAACAGTCTGGTGGTAATAGAAGCTGTTCAACAGTCTGATGGTCTGGTAATAGAAGCTGTTCAACAGTCTGATGGTCTGGTTATAGAAGCTGTTCAACAGTCTGATGGTCTGGTTATAGAAGATGTTCAACAGTCTGATGGTAATAGAAGCTGTTCAACAGTCTGGTGGTAATAGAAGCTGTTCAACAGTCTGATGGTCTGGTTATAGAAGCTGTTCAACAGTCTGATGGTAATAGAAGCTATTCAACAGTCTGATGGTAATAGAAGCTTTTCAACAGTGATGGTAATAGAAGCTGTACAACAGTTTGATGGTCTGGTAATAGAAGCTGTTCAACAGTCTGATGGTAATAGAAGCTGTTCAACAGTCTGATGGTAATAGAAGCTGTTCAGTCTGATGGTAATAGAAGCTGTTCAACAGTCTGATGGTAATAGAAGCTGTTCAACAGTCTGATTGTAATAGAAGCTGTTCAGTCTGATGGTAATAGAAGCTGTTCAGTCTGATGGTAATAGAAGCTGTTCAACAGTCTGATGGTAATAGAAGCTGTTCAACAGTATGATGGTAATAGAAGCTGTTCAACAGTCTGATGGTAATATAAACTGTTCAACAGTCTGGTGGTAATAGAAGCTGTTCGACAGTCTGATAGTGATAGAAGCTGTTCAACAGTCTGATGGCGATAGAAGCTGTGTAACAGTCTGGTGGTAATAGAAGCTGTTTAAAAGTCTGATGGTCTGGTTATAGAAGCTGTTCAACAGTCTGATGGTCTGGTGATAGAAGCTGTTCAACAGTCTAATGGTGATAGAAGCTGTTCAACAGTCTGATGGTGATAGAAGCTGTTCAACAGTCTGATGGTAATAGAAGCTGTTCAACAGTCTGATGGTCTGGTGATAGAAGCTGTTCAACAGTCTGATGGTCTGGTGATAGAAGCTGTTCAACAGTCTGATGGTAATAGAAGCTGTTCAACAGTCTGATGGTAATAGAAGCTGTTCGACAGTCTGATAGTGATAGAAGCTGTTCAACAGTCTGATGGTAATAGAAGCTGTTCAGTCTGGTGATAGAAGCTGTTTAACAGTCTGGTGGTAATAGAAGCTGTTCAACAGTCTGATGGTCTGGTTATAGAATCTGTTCAACAGTCTGATGGTAATAGAAGCTGTTCAACAGTCTGATGGTGATAGAAGCTGTTCAACAGTCTGATGGTGATAGAAGCTGTTCAACAGTCTGATGGTGATAGAAGCTGTTCAACAGTCTGATGGTGATAGAAGCTGTTCAACAGCCTGGGGGTAATAGAAGCTGTTCAACAGCCTGATGGTCTGGTTATAGAAGCTGTTCAACAGTCTGATGGTAATAGAAGCTGTTCAACAGTCTGGTGGTAATAGAAGCTGTTCAACAGTCTGATGGTCTGGTAATAGAAGCTGTTCAACAGTCTGATGGTCTGGTTATAGAAGCTGTTCAACAGTCTGATGGTCTGGTTATAGAAGATGTTCAACAGTCTGATGGTAATAGAAGCTGTTCAACAGTCTGGTGGTAATAGAAGCTGTTCAACAGTCTGATGGTCTGGTTATAGAATCTGTTCAACAGTCTGATGGTAATAGAAGCTGTTCAACAGTCTGATGGTGATAGAAGCTGTTCAACAGTCTGATGGTGATAGAAGCTGTTCAACAGTCTGATGGTGATAGAAGCTGTTCAACAGCCTGATGGTCTGGTTATAGAAGCTGTTCAACAGTCTGATGGTAATAGAAGCTGTTCAACAGTCTGGTGGTAATAGAAGCTGTTCAACAGTCTGATGGTCTGGTAATAGAAGCTGTTCAACAGTCTGATGGTCTGGTTATAGAAGCTGTTCAACAGTCTGATGGTCTGGTTATAGAAGATGTTCAACAGTCTGATGGTAATAGAAGCTGTTCAACAGTCTGGTGGTAATAGAAGCTGTTCAACAGTCTGATGGTCTGGTTATAGAAGCTGTTCAACAGTCTGATGGTAATAGAAGCTATTCAACAGTCTGATGGTAATAGAAGCTGTTCAACAGTGATGGTAATAGAAGCTGTACAACAGTTTGATGGTCTGGTAATAGAAGCTGTTCAACAGTCTGATGGTAATAGAAGCTGTTCAACAGTCTGATGGTAATAGAAGCTGTTCAGTCTGGTGATAGAAGCTGTTTAACAGTCTGGTGGTAATAGAAGCTGTTCAACAGTCTGATGGTCTGGTTATAGAATCTGTTCAACAGTCTGATGGTAATAGAAGCTGTTCAACAGTCTGATGGTGATAGAAGCTGTTCAACAGTCTGATGGTGATAGAGGCTGTTCAACAGTCTGATGGTGATAGAAGCTGTTCAACAGTCTGATGGTGATAGAAGCTGTTCAACAGCCTGGGGGTAATAGAAGCTGTTCAACAGCCTGATGGTCTGGTTATAGAAGCTGTTCAACAGTCTGATGGTAATAGAAGCTGTTCAACAGTCTGGTGGTAATAGAAGCTGTTCAACAGTCTGATGGTCTGGTAATAGAAGCTGTTCAACAGTCTGATGGTCTGGTTATAGAAGCTGTTCAACAGTCTGATGGTCTGGTTATAGAAGATGTTCAACAGTCTGATGGTAATAGAAGCTGTTCAACAGTCTGGTGGTAATAGAAGCTGTTCAACAGTCTGATGGTCTGGTTATAGAAGCTGTTCAACAGTCTGATGGTAATAGAAGCTATTCAACAGTCTGATGGTAATAGAAGCTTTTCAACAGTGATGGTAATAGAAGCTGTACAACAGTTTGATGGTCTGGTAATAGAAGCTGTTCAACAGTCTGATGGTAATAGAAGCTGTTCAACAGTCTGATGGTAATAGAAGCTGTTCAGTCTGATGGTAATAGAAGCTGTTCAACAGTCTGATGGTAATAGAAGCTGTTCAACAGTCTGATTGTAATAGAAGCTGTTCAGTCTGATGGTAATAGAAGCTGTTCAGTCTGATGGTAATAGAAGCTGTTCAACAGTCTGATGGTAATAGAAGCTGTTCAACAGTATGATGGTAATAGAAGCTGTTCAACAGTCTGATGGTAATATAAACTGTTCAACAGTCTGGTGGTAATAGAAGCTGTTCGACAGTCTGATAGTGATAGAAGCTGTTCAACAGTCTGATGGCGATAGAAGCTGTGTAACAGTCTGGTGGTAATAGAAGCTGTTTAAAAGTCTGATGGTCTGGTTATAGAAGCTGTTCAACAGTCTGATGGTCTGGTGATAGAAGCTGTTCAACAGTCTAATGGTGATAGAAGCTGTTCAACAGTCTGATGGTGATAGAAGCTGTTCAACAGTCTGATGGTAATAGAAGCTGTTCAACAGTCTGATGGTCTGGTGATAGAAGCTGTTCAACAGTCTGATGGTCTGGTGATAGAAGCTGTTCAACAGTCTGATGGTAATAGAAGCTGTTCAACAGTCTGATGGTAATAGAAGCTGTTCAACAGTCTGATGGTGATAGAAGCTGTTCAACAGTCTGATGGTGATAGAAGCTGCTCAACAGTCTGGTGGTAATAGAAGCTGTTCAACAGTCTGATGGTCTGGTTATAGAAGCTGTTCAACAGTCTGATGGTAATAGAAGCTATTCAACAGTCTGATGGTAATAGAAGCTGTTCAACAGTCTGATGGTAATAGAAGCTGTACAACAGTTTGATGGTCTGGTAATAGAAGCTGTTCAACAGTCTGATGGTAATAGAAGCTGTTCAGTCTGATGGTAATAGAAGCTGTTCAACAGTCTGATGGTAATAGAAGCTGTTCAACAGTCTGATTGTAATAGAAGCTGTTCAGTCTGATGGTAATAGAAGCTGTTCAACAGTCTGATGGTGATAGAAGCTGTTCAACAGTCTGATGGTGATAGAAGCTGTTCAGTCTGATGGTAATAGAAGCTGTTCAACAGTCTGATGGTAATAGAAGCTGTTCAACAGTCTGATGGTAATAGAAGCTGTTCAACAGTCTGATGGCTATAGAAGCTGTGTAACAGTCTGGTGGTAATAGAAGCTGTTCAGTCTGATGGTAATAGAAGCTGTTCAACAGTCTGATGGTAATAGAAGCTGTTCAACAGTCTGATGGTTATAGAAGCTGTTCAACAGTCTGATGGTCTGGTGATAGAAGCTGTTCAACAGTCTGATGGTAATAGAAGCTGTTCAACAGTCTGATGGTAATAGAAGCTGTTCAACAGTCTGATGGTAATAGAAGCTGTTCAACAGTCTGATGGTAATAGAAGCTGTTCAACAGTCTGGTGGTCTGGTTATAGAAGCTGTTCAACAGTCTGATGGTGATAGAAGCTGTTCAACAGTCTGATGGTAATAGAAGTTGTTCAACAGTCTGATGGTGATAGCTGTTTAACAGTCTGATGGTAATATAAGCTGTTCAACAGTCTGGTGGTAATAGAAGCTGTTCAACAGTCTGATGGTGATAGCTGTTCAACAGTGATGGTAATAGAAGCTGTTCAAATGTCTGATGGTCTGGTAATAGAAGCTGTTCAACAGTCTGATGGTAATAGAAGCTGTTCAACAGTCTGATGGTAATAGAAGCTGTTCAACAGTCTGATGGTAATAGAAGCTGTTCAACAGTCTGATTGTAATAGAAGCTGTTCAGTCTGATGGTAATAGAAGCTGTTCAGTCTGATGGTGATAGAAGCTGTTCAACAGTCTGATGGTGATAGAAGCTGTTTAACAGTCTGGTGGTGATAGAAGCTGTTCAACAGTCTGATGGTGATAGAAGCTGTTCAACAGTCTGATGGTGATAGAAGCTGTTTAACAGTCTGGTGGTAATAGAAGCTGTTCAACAGTCTGGTGGTAATAGAAGCTGTTCAACAGTCTGATTGTCTGGTAATTGAAGCTGTTCAACAGTCTGATGGTCTGGTTATAGAAGCTGTTCAACAGTCTGATGGTCTGGTTATAGAAGATGTTCAACAGTCTGATGGTAATAGAAGCTGTTCAACAGTCTGGTGGTAATAGAAGCTGTTCAACAGTCTGATGGTCTGGTTATAGAAGCTGTTCAACAGTCTGATGGTAATAGAAGCTATTCAACAGTCTGATGGTAATAGAAGCTGTTCAACAGTGATGGTAATAGAAGCTGTACAACAGTTTGATGGTCTGGTAATAGAAGCTGTTCAACAGTCTGATGGTAATAGAAGATGTTCAACAGTCTAATGGTAATAGAAGCTGTTCAGTCTGATGGTAATAGAAGCTGTTCAACAGTCTGATGGTAATAGAAGCTGTTCAACAGTCTGATTGTAATAGAAGCTGTTCAGTCTGATGGTAATAGAAGCTGTTCAGTCTGATGGTAATAGAAGCTGTTCAACAGTCTGATGGCAATAGAAGCTGTTCAACAGTCTGATGGTAATAGAAGCTGTTCAACAGTCTGGTGGTAATAGAAGCTGTTCGACAGTCTGATAGTGATAGAAGCTGTTCAACAGTCTGATGGCGATAGAAGCTGTGTAACAGTCTGGTGGTAATAGAAGCTGTTTAAAAGTCTGATGGTCTGGTGATAGAAGCTGTTCAACAGTCTGATGGTCTGGTGATAGAAGCTGTTCAACAGTCTGATGGTAATAGAAGCTGTTCAACAGTCTGATGGTGATAGAAGCTGTTCAACAGTCTGATGGTGATAGAAGCTGTTCAACAGTCTGATGGTGATAGAAGCTGTTCAACAGTCTGATGGTGATAGAAGCTGTTCAACAGTCTGGTGGTAATAGAAGCTGTTCAACAGTCTGGTGGTAATAGAAGCTGTTCAACAGTCTGGTGGTAATAGAAGCTGTTCAACAGTCTGGTGGTAATAGAAGCTATTCAACAGTCTGATGGTAATAGAAGCTGTTCAACAGTCTGATGGTAATAGAAGCTGTGCAACAGTTTGATGGTCTGGTAATAGAAGCTGTTCAACAGTCTGATGGTAATAGAAGCTGTTCAACAGTCTGATGGTAATAGAAGCTGTTCAACAGTCTGATGGTAATAGAAGCTGTTCAACAGTCTGGTGGTAATAGAAGCTGTTCAACAGTCTGGTGGTAATAGAAGCTGTTCAACAGTCTGGTGGTAATAGAAGCTGTTCAACAGTCTGGTGGTAATAGAAGCTATTCAACAGTCTGATGGTAATAGAAGCTGTTCAACAGTCTGATGGTAATAGAAGCTGTGCAACAGTTTGATGGTCTGGTAATAGAAGCTGTTCAACAGTCTGATGGTAATAGAAGCTGTTCAACAGTCTGATGGTAATAGAAGCTGTTCAGTCTGATGGTAATAGAAGCTGTTCAACAGTCTGATGGTAATAGAAGCTGTTCAACAGTCTGGTGGTAATAGAAGCTGTTCGACAGTCTGATAGTGATAGAAGTTGTTCAACAGTCTGATGGCGATAGAAGCTGTGTAACAGTCTGGTGGTAATAGAAGCTGTTCAACAGTCTGATGGTAATAGAAGCTGTTCAACAGTCTGGTGGTCTGGTTATAGAAGCTGTTCAACAGTCTGATGGTCTGGTGATAGAAGCTGTTCAACAGTCTGATGGTAATAGAAGCTGTTCAACAGTCTGATGGTAATAGAAGCTGTTCAACAGTCTGATGGTAATAGAAGCTGTTCAACAGTCTGATGGTGATAGCTGTTTAACAGTCTGGTGGTAATATAAGCTGTTCAACAGTCTGATGGTGATAGAAGCTGTTCAACAGTGATGGTAATAGAAGCTGTTCAAATGTCTGATGGTCTGGTAATAGAAGCTGTTCAACAGTCTGATGGTAATAGAAGCTGTTCAACAGTCTGATGGTAATAGAAGCTGTTCAACAGTCTGATGGTAATAGAAGCTGTTCAACAGTCTGATGGTAATAGAAGCTGTTCAACAGTCTGATGGTAATAGAAGCTGTTCAACAGTCTGATGGTAATAGAAGCTGTTCAACAGTCTGATGGTAATAGAAGCTGTTCAACAGTCTGATGGTAATAGAAGCTGTTCAACAGTCTGATGGTAATAGAAGCTGTTCGACAGTCTGATGGTGATAGAAGCTGTTCAACAGTCTAATGGTGATAGAAGCTGTTCAACAGTCTGATGCTGATAGAAGCTGTTCAACAGTCTGATGGTAATAGAAGCTGTTCAACAGTCTGATGGTCTGGTGATAGAAGCTGTTCAACAGTCTGATGGTAATAGAAGCTGTTCAACAGTCTGATGGTAATAGAAGCTGTTCAACAGTCTGATGGTGATAGAAGCTGTTCAACAGTCTGATGGTGATAGAAGCTGTTCAACAGTATGATGGTGATAGAAGCTGTTCAACAGTCTGATGGTCTGGTGATAGAAGCTGTTTAACAGTCTGGTGGTAATAGAAGCTGTTCAACAGTCTGATGGTCTGGTTATAGAATCTGTTCAACAGTCTGATGGTAATAGAAGCTGTTCAACAGTCTGATGGTGATAGAAGCTGTTCAACAGTCTGATGGTGATAGAAGCTGTTCAACAGTCTGATGGTGATAGAAGCTGTTCAACAGCCTGGGGGTAATAGAAGCTGTTCAACAGCCTGATGGTCTGGTTATAGAAGCTGTTCAACAGTCTGATGGTAATAGAAGCTGTTCAACAGTCTGGTGGTAATAGAAGCTGTTCAACAGTCTGATGGTCTGGTAATAGAAGCTGTTCAACAGTCTGATGGTCTGGTTATAGAAGCTGTTCAACAGTCTGATGGTCTGGTTATAGAAGATGTTCAACAGTCTGATGGTAATAGAAGCTGTTCAACAGTCTGGTGGTAATAGAAGCTGTTCAACAGTCTGATGGTCTGGTTATAGAAGCTGTTCAACAGTCTGATGGTAATAGAAGCTATTCAACAGTCTGATGGTAATAGAAGCTGTTCAACAGTGATGGTAATAGAAGCTGTACAACAGTTTGATGGTCTGGTAATAGAAGCTGTTCAACAGTCTGATGGTAATAGAAGCTGTTCAACAGTCTGATGGTAATAGAAGCTGTTCAGTCTGGTGATAGAAGCTGTTTAACAGTCTGGTGGTAATAGAAGCTGTTCAACAGTCTGATGGTCTGGTTATAGAATCTGTTCAACAGTCTGATGGTAATAGAAGCTGTTCAACAGTCTGATGGTGATAGAAGCTGTTCAACAGTCTGATGGTGATAGCTGTTTAACAGTCTGGTGGTAATATAAGCTGTTCAACAGTCTGGTGGTAATAGAAGCTGTTCAACAGTCTGATGGTGATAGCTGTTCAACAGTGATGGTAATAGAAGCTGTTCAAATGTCTGATGGTCTGGTAATAGAAGCTGTTCAACAGTCTGATGGTAATAGAAGCTGTTCAACAGTCTGATGGTAATAGAAGCTGTTCAACAGTCTGATGGTAATAGAAGCTGTTCAACAGTCTGATTGTAATAGAAGCTGTTCAGTCTGATGGTAATAGAAGCTGTTCAGTCTGATGGTGATAGAAGCTGTTCAACAGTCTGATGGTGATAGAAGCTGTTTAACAGTCTGGTGGTGATAGAAGCTGTTCAACAGTCTGATGGTGATAGAAGCTGTTCAACAGTCTGATGGTGATAGAAGCTGTTTAACAGTCTGGTGGTAATAGAAGCTGTTCAACAGTCTGGTGGTAATAGAAGCTGTTCAACAGTCTGATGGTCTGGTAATTGAAGCTGTTCAACAGTCTGATGGTCTGGTTATAGAAGCTGTTCAACAGTCTGATGGTCTGGTTATAGAAGATGTTCAACAGTCTGATGGTAATAGAAGCTGTTCAACAGTCTGGTGGTAATAGAAGCTGTTCAACAGTCTGATGGTCTGGTTATAGAAGCTGTTCAACAGTCTGATGGTAATAGAAGCTATTCAACAGTCTGATGGTAATAGAAGCTGTTCAACAGTGATGGTAATAGAAGCTGTACAACAGTTTGATGGTCTGGTAATAGAAGCTGTTCAACAGTCTGATGGTAATAGAAGATGTTCAACAGTCTAATGGTAATAGAAGCTGTTCAGTCTGATGGTAATAGAAGCTGTTCAACAGTCTGATGGTAATAGAAGCTGTTCAACAGTCTGATTGTAATAGAAGCTGTTCAGTCTGATGGTAATAGAAGCTGTTCAGTCTGATGGTAATAGAAGCTGTTCAACAGTCTGATGGCAATAGAAGCTGTTCAACAGTCTGATGGTAATAGAAGCTGTTCAACAGTCTGGTGGTAATAGAAGCTGTTCGACAGTCTGATAGTGATAGAAGCTGTTCAACAGTCTGATGGCGATAGAAGCTGTGTAACAGTCTGGTGGTAATAGAAGCTGTTTAAAAGTCTGATGGTCTGGTGATAGAAGCTGTTCAACAGTCTGATGGTCTGGTGATAGAAGCTGTTCAACAGTCTGATGGTAATAGAAGCTGTTCAACAGTCTGATGGTGATAGAAGCTGTTCAACAGTCTGATGGTGATAGAAGCTGTTCAACAGTCTGATGGTGATAGAAGCTGTTCAACAGTCTGATGGTGATAGAAGCTGTTCAACAGTCTGGTGGTAATAGAAGCTGTTCAACAGTCTGGTGGTAATAGAAGCTGTTCAACAGTCTGGTGGTAATAGAAGCTGTTCAACAGTCTGGTGGTAATAGAAGCTATTCAACAGTCTGATGGTAATAGAAGCTGTTCAACAGTCTGATGGTAATAGAAGCTGTGCAACAGTTTGATGGTCTGGTAATAGAAGCTGTTCAACAGTCTGATGGTAATAGAAGCTGTTCAACAGTCTGATGGTAATAGAAGCTGTTCAACAGTCTGATGGTAATAGAAGCTGTTCAACAGTCTGGTGGTAATAGAAGCTGTTCAACAGTCTGGTGGTAATAGAAGCTGTTCAACAGTCTGGTGGTAATAGAAGCTGTTCAACAGTCTGGTGGTAATAGAAGCTATTCAACAGTCTGATGGTAATAGAAGCTGTTCAACAGTCTGATGGTAATAGAAGCTGTGCAACAGTTTGATGGTCTGGTAATAGAAGCTGTTCAACAGTCTGATGGTAATAGAAGCTGTTCAACAGTCTGATGGTAATAGAAGCTGTTCAGTCTGATGGTAATAGAAGCTGTTCAACAGTCTGATGGTAATAGAAGCTGTTCAACAGTCTGGTGGTAATAGAAGCTGTTCGACAGTCTGATAGTGATAGAAGTTGTTCAACAGTCTGATGGCGATAGAAGCTGTGTAACAGTCTGGTGGTAATAGAAGCTGTTCAACAGTCTGATGGTAATAGAAGCTGTTCAACAGTCTGGTGGTCTGGTTATAGAAGCTGTTCAACAGTCTGATGGTCTGGTGATAGAAGCTGTTCAACAGTCTGATGGTAATAGAAGCTGTTCAACAGTCTGATGGTAATAGAAGCTGTTCAACAGTCTGATGGTAATAGAAGCTGTTCAACAGTCTGATGGTGATAGCTGTTTAACAGTCTGGTGGTAATATAAGCTGTTCAACAGTCTGATGGTGATAGAAGCTGTTCAACAGTGATGGTAATAGAAGCTGTTCAAATGTCTGATGGTCTGGTAATAGAAGCTGTTCAACAGTCTGATGGTAATAGAAGCTGTTCAACAGTCTGATGGTAATAGAAGCTGTTCAACAGTCTGATGGTAATAGAAGCTGTTCAACAGTCTGATGGTAATAGAAGCTGTTCAACAGTCTGATGGTAATAGAAGCTGTTCAACAGTCTGATGGTAATAGAAGCTGTTCAACAGTCTGATGGTAATAGAAGCTGTTCAACAGTCTGATGGTAATAGAAGCTGTTCAACAGTCTGATGGTAATAGAAGCTGTTCGACAGTCTGATGGTGATAGAAGCTGTTCAACAGTCTAATGGTGATAGAAGCTGTTCAACAGTCTGATGCTGATAGAAGCTGTTCAACAGTCTGATGGTAATAGAAGCTGTTCAACAGTCTGATGGTCTGGTGATAGAAGCTGTTCAACAGTCTGATGGTAATAGAAGCTGTTCAACAGTCTGATGGTAATAGAAGCTGTTCAACAGTCTGATGGTGATAGAAGCTGTTCAACAGTCTGATGGTGATAGAAGCTGTTCAACAGTATGATGGTGATAGAAGCTGTTCAACAGTCTGATGGTCTGGTGATAGAAGCTGTTTAACAGTCTGGTGGTAATAGAAGCTGTTCAACAGTCTGATGGTCTGGTTATAGAATCTGTTCAACAGTCTGATGGTAATAGAAGCTGTTCAACAGTTTGATGGTGATAGAAGCTGTTCAACAGTCTGATGGTGATAGAAGCTGTTCAACAGTCTGATGGTGATAGAAGCTGTTCAACAGCCTGGGGGTAATAGAAGCTGTTCAACAGCCTGATGGTCTGGTTATAGAAGCTGTTCAACAGTCTGATGGTAATAGAAGCTGTTCAACAGTCTGGTGGTAATAGAAGCTGTTCAACAGTCTGATGGTCTGGTAATAGAAGCTGTTCAACAGTCTGATGGTCTGGTTATAGAAGCTGTTCAACAGTCTGATGGTCTGGTTATAGAAGATGTTCAACAGTCTGATGGTAATAGAAGCTGTTCAACAGTCTGGTGGTAATAGAAGCTGTTCAACAGTCTGATGGTCTGGTTATAGAAGCTGTTCAACAGTCTGATGGTAATAGAAGCTATTCAACAGTCTGATGGTAATAGAAGCTGTTCAACAGTGATGGTAATAGAAGCTGTACAACAGTTTGATGGTCTGGTAATAGAAGCTGTTCAACAGTCTGATGGTAATAGAAGCTGTTCAACAGTCTGATGGTAATAGAAGCTGTTCAGTCTGGTGATAGAAGCTGTTTAACAGTCTGGTGGTAATAGAAGCTGTTCAACAGTCTGATGGTCTGGTTATAGAATCTGTTCAACAGTCTGATGGTAATAGAAGCTGTTCAACAGTCTGATGGTGATAGAAGCTGTTCAACAGTCTGATGGTGATAGAAGCTGTTCAACAGTCTGATGGTGATAGAAGCTGTTCAACAGTCTGATGGTGATAGAAGCTGTTCAACAGCCTGGGGGTAATAGAAGCTGTTCAACAGCCTGATGGTCTGGTTATAGAAGCTGTTCAACAGTCTGATGGTAATAGAAGCTGTTCAACAGTCTGGTGGTAATAGAAGCTGTTCAACAGTCTGATGGTCTGGTAATAGAAGCTGTTCAACAGTCTGATGGTCTGGTTATAGAAGCTGTTCAACAGTCTGATGGTCTGGTTATAGAAGATGTTCAACAGTCTGATGGTAATAGAAGCTGTTCAACAGTCTGGTGGTAATAGAAGCTGTTCAACAGTCTGATGGTCTGGTTATAGAATCTGTTCAACAGTCTGATGGTAATAGAAGCTGTTCAACAGTCTGATGGTGATAGAAGCTGTTCAACAGTCTGATGGTGATAGAAGCTGTTCAACAGTCTGATGGTGATAGAAGCTGTTCAACAGCCTGATGGTCTGGTTATAGAAGCTGTTCAACAGTCTGATGGTAATAGAAGCTGTTCAACAGTCTGGTGGTAATAGAAGCTGTTCAACAGTCTGATGGTCTGGTAATAGAAGCTGTTCAACAGTCTGATGGTCTGGTTATAGAAGCTGTTCAACAGTCTGATGGTCTGGTTATAGAAGATGTTCAACAGTCTGATGGTAATAGAAGCTGTTCAACAGTCTGGTGGTAATAGAAGCTGTTCAACAGTCTGATGGTCTGGTTATAGAATCTGTTCAACAGTCTGATGGTAATAGAAGCTGTTCAACAGTCTGATGGTGATAGAAGCTGTTCAACAGTCTGATGGTGATAGAAGCTGTTCAACAGTCTGATGGTGATAGAAGCTGTTCAACAGTCTGATGGTGATAGAAGCTGTTCAACAGCCTGGGGGTAATAGAAGCTGTTCAACAGCCTGATGGTCTGGTTATAGAAGCTGTTCAACAGTCTGATGGTAATAGAAGCTGTTCAACAGTCTGGTGGTAATAGAAGCTGTTCAACAGTCTGATGGTCTGGTAATAGAAGCTGTTCAACAGTCTGATGGTCTGGTTATAGAAGCTGTTCAACAGTCTGATGGTCTGGTTATAGAAGATGTTCAACAGTCTGATGGTAATAGAAGCTGTTCAACAGTCTGGTGGTAATAGAAGCTGTTCAACAGTCTGATGGTCTGGTTATAGAATCTGTTCAACAGTCTGATGGTAATAGAAGCTGTTCAACAGTCTGGTGGTAATAGAAGCTGTTCAACAGTCTGATGGTGATAGAAGCTGTTCAACAGTCTGATGGTGATAGAAGCTGTTCAACAGTCTGATGGTGATAGAAGCTGTTCAACAGCCTGATGGTCTGGTTATAGAAGCTGTTCAACAGTCTGATGGTAATAGAAGCTGTTCAACAGTCTGGTGGTAATAGAAGCTGTTCAACAGTCTGATGGTCTGGTAATAGAAGCTGTTCAACAGTCTGATGGTCTGGTTATAGAAGCTGTTCAACAGTCTGATGGTCTGGTTATAGAAGATGTTCAACAGTCTGATGGTAATAGAAGCTGTTCAACAGTCTGGTGGTAATAGAAGCTGTTCAACAGTCTGATGGTCTGGTTATAGAAGCTGTTCAACAGTCTGATGGTAATAGAAGCTATTCAACAGTCTGATGGTAATAGAAGCTGTTCAACAGTGATGGTAATAGAAGCTGTACAACAGTTTGATGGTCTGGTAATAGAAGCTGTTCAACAGTCTGATGGTAATAGAAGCTGTTCAACAGTCTGATGGTAATAGAAGCTGTTCAGTCTGGTGATAGAAGCTGTTTAACAGTCTGGTGGTAATAGAAGCTGTTCAACAGTCTGATGGTCTGGTTATAGAATCTGTTCAACAGTCTGATGGTAATAGAAGCTGTTCAACAGTCTGATGGTGATAGAAGCTGTTCAACAGTCTGATGGTGATAGAGGCTGTTCAACAGTCTGATGGTGATAGAAGCTGTTCAACAGTCTGATGGTGATAGAAGCTGTTCAACAGCCTGGGGGTAATAGAAGCTGTTCAACAGCCTGATGGTCTGGTTATAGAAGCTGTTCAACAGTCTGATGGTAATAGAAGCTGTTCAACAGTCTGGTGGTAATAGAAGCTGTTCAACAGTCTGATGGTCTGGTAATAGAAGCTGTTCAACAGTCTGATGGTCTGGTTATAGAAGCTGTTCAACAGTCTGATGGTCTGGTTATAGAAGATGTTCAACAGTCTGATGGTAATAGAAGCTGTTCAACAGTCTGGTGGTAATAGAAGCTGTTCAACAGTCTGATGGTCTGGTTATAGAAGCTGTTCAACAGTCTGATGGTAATAGAAGCTATTCAACAGTCTGATGGTAATAGAAGCTTTTCAACAGTGATGGTAATAGAAGCTGTACAACAGTTTGATGGTCTGGTAATAGAAGCTGTTCAACAGTCTGATGGTAATAGAAGCTGTTCAACAGTCTGATGGTAATAGAAGCTGTTCAGTCTGATGGTAATAGAAGCTGTTCAACAGTCTGATGGTAATAGAAGCTGTTCAACAGTCTGATTGTAATAGAAGCTGTTCAGTCTGATGGTAATAGAAGCTGTTCAGTCTGATGGTAATAGAAGCTGTTCAACAGTCTGATGGTAATAGAAGCTGTTCAACAGTATGATGGTAATAGAAGCTGTTCAACAGTCTGATGGTAATATAAACTGTTCAACAGTCTGGTGGTAATAGAAGCTGTTCAACAGTCTGATAGTGATAGAAGCTGTTCAACAGTCTGATGGCGATAGAAGCTGTGTAACAGTCTGGTGGTAATAGAAGCTGTTTAAAAGTCTGATGGTCTGGTTATAGAAGCTGTTCAACAGTCTGATGGTCTGGTGATAGAAGCTGTTCAACAGTCTAATGGTGATAGAAGCTGTTCAACAGTCTGATGGTGATAGAAGCTGTTCAACAGTCTGATGGTAATAGAAGCTGTTCAACAGTCTGATGGTAATAGAAGCTGTTCAACAGTCTGATGGTCTGGTGATAGAAGCTGTTCAACAGTCTGATGGTCTGGTGATAGAAGCTGTTCAACAGTCTGATGGTAATAGAAGCTGTTCAACAGTCTGATGGTAATAGAAGCTGTTCAACAGTCTGATGGTGATAGAAGCTGTTCAACAGTCTGATGGTGATAGAAGCTGTTCAACAGTCTGGTGGTAATAGAAGCTGTTCAACAGTCTGATGGTCTGGTTATAGAAGCTGTTCAACAGTCTGATGGTAATAGAAGCTATTCAACAGTCTGATGGTAATAGAAGCTGTTCAACAGTCTGATGGTAATAGAAGCTGTACAACAGTTTGATGGTCTGGTAATAGAAGCTGTTCAACAGTCTGATGGTAATAGAAGCTGTTCAGTCTGATGGTAATAGAAGCTGTTCAACAGTCTGATGGTAATAGAAGCTGTTCAACAGTCTGATTGTAATAGAAGCTGTTCAGTCTGATGGTAATAGAAGCTGTTCAACAGTCTGATGGTAATAGAAGCTGTTCAACAGTCTGATGGTAATAGAGGCTGTTCAACAGTCTGATGGTAATAGAAGCTGTTCAACAGTCTGGTGGTAATAGAAGCTGTTCGACAGTCTGATAGTGATAGAAGCTGTTCAACAGTCTGATGGCGATAGAAGCTGTGTAACAGTCTGGTGGTAATAGAAGCTGTTCAACAGTCTGATGGTAATAGAAGCTGTTCGACAGTCTGATAGTGATAGAAGCTGTTCAACAGTCTGATGGCTATAGAAGCTGTGTAACAGTCTGGTGGTAATAGAAGCTGTTCAGTCTGATGGTAATAGAAGCTGTTCAACAGTCTGATGGTAATAGAAGCTGTTCAACAGTCTGATGGTTATAGAAGCTGTTCAACAGTCTGATGGTCTGGTGATAGAAGCTGTTCAACAGTCTGATGGTAATAGAAGCTGTTCAACAGTCTGATGGTAATAGAAGCTGTTCAACAGTCTGATGGTAATAGAAGCTGTTCAACAGTCTGATGGTAATAGAAGCTGTTCAACAGTCTGGTGGTCTGGTTATAGAAGCTGTTCAACAGTCTGATGGTGATAGAAGCTGTTCAACAGTCTGATGGTAATAGAAGTTGTTCAACAGTCTGATGGTGATAGCTGTTTAACAGTCTGGTGGTAATAGAAGCTGTTCAACAGTCTGATGGTAATAGAAGCTGTTCAACAGTCTGATGGTAATAGAAGCTGTTCAACAGTCTGATGGTAATAGAAGCTGTTCAACAGTCTGATTGTAATAGAAGCTGTTCAGTCTGATGGTAATAGAAGCTGTTCAGTCTGATGGTGATAGAAGCTGTTCAACAGTCTGATGGTGATAGAAGCTGTTTAACAGTCTGGTGGTGATAGAAGCTGTTCAACAGTCTGATGGTGATAGAAGCTGTTCAACAGTCTGATGGTGATAGAAGCTGTTTAACAGTCTGGTGGTAATAGAAGCTGTTCAACAGTCTGGTGGTAATAGAAGCTGTTCAACAGTCTGATGGTCTGGTAATTGAAGCTGTTCAACAGTCTGATGGTCTGGTTATAGAAGCTGTTCAACAGTCTGATGGTCTGGTTATAGAAGATGTTCAACAGTCTGATGGTAATAGAAGCTGTTCAACAGTCTGGTGGTAATAGAAGCTGTTCAACAGTCTGATGGTCTGGTTATAGAAGCTGTTCAACAGTCTGATGGTAATAGAAGCTATTCAACAGTCTGATGGTAATAGAAGCTGTTCAACAGTGATGGTAATAGAAGCTGTACAACAGTTTGATGGTCTGGTAATAGAAGCTGTTCAACAGTCTGATGGTAATAGAAGCTGTTCAACAGTCTAATGGTAATAGAAGCTGTTCAGTCTGATGGTAATAGAAGCTGTTCAACAGTCTGATGGTAATAGAAGCTGTTCAACAGTCTGATTGTAATAGAAGCTGTTCAGTCTGATGGTAATAGAAGCTGTTCAGTCTGATGGTAATAGAAGCTGTTCAACAGTCTGATGGCAATAGAAGCTGTTCAACAGTCTGATGGTAATAGAAGCTGTTCAACAGTCTGGTGGTAATAGAAGCTGTTCGACAGTCTGATAGTGATAGAAGCTGTTCAACAGTCTGATGGCGATAGAAGCTGTGTAACAGTCTGGTGGTAATAGAAGCTGTTTAAAAGTCTGATGGTCTGGTGATAGAAGCTGTTCAACAGTCTGATGGTCTGGTGATAGAAGCTGTTCAACAGTCTGATGGTAATAGAAGCTGTTCAACAGTCTGATGGTGATAGAAGCTGTTCAACAGTCTGATGGTGATAGAAGCTGTTCAACAGTCTGATGGTGATAGAAGCTGTTCAACAGTCTGATGGTGATAGAAGCTGTTCAACAGTCTGATGGTGATAGAAGCTGTTCAACAGTCTGATGGTGATAGAAGCTGTTCAACAGTCTGATGGTAATAGAAGCTGTTCAACAGTCTGATGGTAATAGAAGCTGTTCAACAGTCTGATGGTCTGGTAATAAAAGCTGTTCAACAGTCTGATGGTAATAGAAGCTATTCAACAGTCTGATGGTAATAGAAGCTGTTCAACAGTCTGATGGTAATAGAAGCTATTCAACAGTCTGATGGTAATAGAAGCTGTTCAACAGTCTGGTGGTCTGGTTATAGAAGCTGTTCAACAGTCTGATGGTGATAGAAGCTGTTCAGCAGTGTGGTGGTAATAGAAGCTGTTCAACAGTCTGATGGTAATAGAAGCTGTTTAACAGTCTGGTGGTAATAGAAGCTGTTCAACAGTCTGATGGTCTGGTTATAGAAGCTGTTCAACAGTCTGGTGGTAATAGAAGCTGTTTAACAGTCTGGTGGTAATAGAAGCTGTTCAACAGTCTGATGGTCTGGTTATAGAAGCTGTTCAACAGTCTGGTGGTAATAGAAGCTGTTCAACAGTCTGGTGGTAATAGAAGCTGTTCAACAGTCTGGTGGTAATAGAAGCTGTTCAACAGTCTGGTGGTAATAGAAGCTGTTCAACAGTCTGGTGGTAATATAAGCTGTTCAACAGTCTGGTGGTAATAGAAGCTGTTCAACAGTCTGATGGTCTGGTTATAGAAGCTGTTCAACAGTCTGGTGGTAATAGAAGCTGTTCAACAGTCTGATGGTCTGGTTATAGAAGCTGTTCAACAGTCTGATGGTAATAGAAGCTGTTCAGTCTGATGGTAATAGAAGCTGTTCAACAGTCTGATGGTAATAGAAGCTGTTCAACAGTCTGATTGTAATAGAAGCTGTTCAGTCTGATGGTAATAGAAGCTGTTCAGTCTGATGGTAATAGAAGCTGTTCAACAGTCTGATGGTAATAGAAGCTGTTCAACAGTCTGATGGTAATAGAAGCTGTTCAACAGTCTGATGGTAATAGAAGCTGTTCAACAGTCTGATGGTAATAGAAGCTGTTCAACAGTCTGATGGTAATAGAAGCTGTTCAACAGTCTGGTGGTAATAGAAGCTGTTCGACAGTCTGATAGTGATAGAAGCTGTTCAACAGTCTGATGGCGATAGAAGCTGTGTAACAGTCTGATGGTAATAGAAGCTGTTTAACAGTCTGATGGTCTGGTAATAGAAGATGTTCAACAGTGTGGTGGTAATTGAAGCTGTTCAACAGTCTGATGGTAATAGAAGCTGTTCAACAGTCTGATGGTAATAGAAGCTGTTCAACAGTCTGATGGTCTGGTAATAGAAGTTGTTCAACAGTCTGATGGTCTGGTAATAGAAGCTGTTCAACAGTCTGATGGTAATAGAAGCTGTTCAACAGTCTGATGGTAATAGAAGCTGTTCAACAGTCTGATGGTAATAGAAGCTGTTCAACAGTCTGATGGTAATAGAAGCTGTTCAACAGTCTGATGGTCTGGTAATAGAATCTGTTCAACAGTCTAATGGTAATAGAATCTGTTTATAAAAGAGAACTCTAGGAGCTCAGATGCAAAAATGTAATATCGTGCAGGTTAGCAACCTACTGGTTCAATAGAAGTGTCAGAATTAGAGGAGCTAAAGTATTCCCTTAAACGGATGTTCCTAAAAAACAGACTGGTGGTAATAGAAGCTGTTCAACAGTCTGATGGTGATAGAAGCTGTTTAACAGTCTGATGGTCTGGTAATAGAAGATGTTCAACAGTGTGGTGGTAATTGAAGCTGTTCAACAGTCTGATGGTAATAGAAGCTGTTCAACAGTCTGATGGTAATAGAAGCTGTTCAACAGTCTGATGGTAATAGAAGCTGTTTAACAGTCTGATGGTAATAGAAGCTGTTCAACAGTCTGATGGTAATAGAAGCTGTTCAACAGTCTGGTGGTAATAGAAGCTGTTCAACAGTCTGATGGTAATAGAAGCTGTTCAACAGTCTGGTGGTAATAGAAGCTGTTCAACAGTCTGATGGTAATAGAAGCTGTTCAACAGTCTGATGGTCTGGTAATAGAAGTTGTTCAACAGTCTGATGGTCTGGTAATAGAAGCTGTTCAACAGTCTGATGGTAATAGAAGCTGTTCAACAGTCTGATGGTAATAGAAGCTGTTTAACAGTCTGATGGTAATAGAAGCTGTTCAACAGTCTGATGGTAATAGAAGCTGTTCAACAGTCTGATGGTAATAGAAGCTGTTCAACAGTCTGGTGGTAATAGAAGCTGTTCAACAGTCTGATGGTAATAGAAGCTGTTCAACAGTCTGATGGTAATAGAAGCTGTTCAACAGTCTGATGGTCTGGTAATAGAAGTTGTTCAACAGTCTGATGGTCTGGTAATAGAAGCTGTTCAACAGTCTGATGGTAATAGAAGCTGTTCAACAGTCTGATGGTAATAGAAGCTGTTCAACAGTCTGATGGTAATAGAAGCTGTTCAACAGTCTGATGGTAATAGAAGCTGTTCAACAGTCTGATGGTCTGGTAATAGAATCTGTTCAACAGTCTAATGGTAATAGAATCTGTTTATAAAAGAGAACTCTAGGAGCTCAGATGCAAAAATGTAATATCGTGCAGGTTAGCAACCTACTGGTTCAATAGAAGTGTCAGAATTAGAGGAGCTAAAGTATTCCCTTAAACGGATGTTCCTAAAAAACTTAAACAGGTCTACCTTAACATCAACATCGTTGCACTGGGTTGTAGGCACAAAATATAACCCTTTATTAAGCAAAGAGACATGGGCAGGACTCAATATTGGAAAAATAATCTTTGTAAATCATATCATAAATAGGACTGGTGGAGTTATGTCACACATGCAACTCACAAAAAAATTTATGGAAATGTCTGCTCTACCCAAATTTTCAACCAACTAATTGCAGCATTACCACAAAAACTGGAAGAGGCATGTGGAAGGGGGAACTTGTCTGTCGGCCCTGCAATAAAGACCAAATTTGGTTAAATAGAAAAGTATACCAGTTTCATTTAAGGACCAGAAAATGGAGAGCTGTGCCATATAGATTGCAGAAAAATGCGAAGAAATGTCCGATGTACCGATTCCACGGCACATGGTTTATGAACTGATACGCAAAATGATTCAAAACCTTGAATTCTTGCAACCAATAATGTTAAATACAGTTGAAGTCGGAAGTTTACATACACTTATGTTGGAGTCATTAAAACCACTCAACAAATTAATTGTCAACAAACTACAGTTTTGGCAAGTCGGTTAGGACATCTACTTTGTGCATGACACAAGTAATTTTTCCAACAATTGCTAACAGACAGATTATTTCACGTATAATTCACTGTATCACAATTCCAGTGGGTCAGAAGTTTACATACACTAAGTTGACTGTGCCTTTAAACAGTTTGGAAAATTCCAGAAAATGATGTCATGGCTTTAGAAGCTTCTGATAGGCTAATTTACATCATTTGAGTCAATTGGAGGTGTACTTGTGGATGTATTTCAAGGACTACCTTCAAACTCAGTGCCTCTTTGCTTGACATCATGGGAAAATCAAAGGAAATCAGCCAAGACCTCAGAAAAAAATTATTGTAGACCTCCACAAGTCTGATTCATCCTTGGGAGCAATTTCCAAATGCTTGAAGGTACTTCGTTCATCTGTACAAACAATAGTACGCAAGTATAAACACCATAGGACCACACAGCTGTCCTACCGCTCAGGAAGGAGACGCGTTCTGTCTCCTAGAGATGAACGTACTTTGGTGCGAAAAGTTCAAATCAATCCCAGAACAACAGCAAAGGACCTTGTGAAGAAGCTGGAGGAAACCGGTACAAAAGTGTGTATATCCACAGTAAAATGAGTCCTATATCGACATAACCTGAAAGGCTGCTCAGCCAGGAAGAAGCCACTGCTCCAAAACCACCACAAAAAAGCCAGACTATGGTTTACAACTGCACATGGGGACAAAGATCGTACTTTTTGGAGAAATGTCCTCAGTTCTATTTTTGTTTCATCAGACCAGTTTGGCCATTATGATCATCGTTATGTTTGGAGTAAAAAGGGGGAGGCTTGCAATCCAAAGAAGACCATCCCAACAGTGAAGCACGGGGGTGGCAGAATCATGTTGTGGGGGTGCTTTGCTGCAGGAGGGACTGGTGCACTTCACAAAATAGATAGCATCATGAGGAAAGAAGATGTTGCTTCAATATATCCACATCATCTCAAGATATCAGTCAAGAAGTTAAAGCTTGGTCGCAAATTGGTCTTCCAAATGGACAATGGCCCCAAGCATACTTCCAAAGTTGTGTCAAAATGGCTTATGGGCAACAGAGTCAAGGTATAGGAGTGGACATCACAAAGCCCTGACCTCAATCCTATAGACAATTTGAGGGCAGAACTGAAAGTGTGTGCGAGCAAGGAGGCCTACAATCCTGACTCAGTTAAACCAGTTCTGTCAGGAGAAATGAGCCAAAATTCACCCAACTTATTGTGGGAAGCTTGTGGAAGGATACCCGAAACGTTTGACCCAAGTTAAACAATTTAAAAACAATGCTACCAAATACTAATTGAGTGTATGTACATTTCTGACCCACTGGGAATGTGATGAAAGAAATAAAAGCTGAAATAAATCACTCTCTCTACTATTATTCTGACATTTCACATTCTTAAAATAAAATGGTGATTCTAACTGACCTAAAACAGGGAATTTTTACTAGGATTAAATGCCAGGAATTGTGAAAAACTGAGTTTAAATGTATTTGGCTAAGGTGTATGTAAACTTCTGACTTCAACTGTATACAGTATACAACCAACTCAGTTCTGCAGATTTTGCTGCGAAGAGACAGAATCATTAGATCATTTGTTTTCGTACTGTCCGTATTGTAGCTTGTTGTTGGTCACAGGTCCAGGAATGACTGAGGGATTGCAACATTTACCTGGAGCTAACTCTGTGTCATGGATGACTAGAAGTGGAACGTAGGAATCAGGTGCAGAGAGCAGAGGGTTCACGGAAAAATTCACTTTATTCCAACACAAAATGGTCAATCCCAAAACACAGGGCGGAAAACACTGACCAACCCAAAACACAGGGTAACACGGTCCAGAGCACAATAACACCTCCGATTCAAAACGTGAACACAAATTAATCCCGCACAAACAAGGGCGGGCTCCGCAAGCTTAAATAGGTAAGCAAATCAAGAAAACACTAGGAACAGGTGCAACTCATAAGACTGAACTAACAGAAAAGGGAAAAGGGACCGGTGGCGGCTAGTAGACCGGTGACGACGACCGCCGAGCACCGCCCAAACAGGCAGGGGAGCCAAACACTGACCAACCCAAAACACAGGGCTGAAAACACTGATCAACCCAAAACACAGGGCGGAAATCACTGACCAACCTAAAGCACAGGGCTGAAAACACTGACCAACCCAAAACACAGGGCGGAAAACACTGAACAACCCAAAACACAGAGCGCAAAACACTGACCAACCCAAAACACAGAGCACAAAACACTGACCAACCCAAAACACAGGGCGGAAAACACTGAACAACCCAAAACACAGGGCGGAAAACACTGAACAACCCAAAACACAGGGCGGAAAACACTGAACAACCCAAAACACAGGGCGGAAAACACTGACCAACCCGAAACACGGTCCGGAGCACAATAACACCTCCGATTCAAAACCGTGAACACAAAATAATCCCGCACAAACAAGGGCGGGTTTCACAAGCCAAAATAGGTAAGCAAATCAAGAAAACACAAATCGGAACAGGTGCAACTCATAAGACTAAACTAACAGAAGAGGGAAAAGGGATCAGTGGCGGCTAGTAGGCGACGACCGCCGAGCACCGCCCGAACAGGCAGGGGAGCCAACTTCGGCGGGAGTCGTGACACTCTCCAAATAGCACGGCTGGGTGATTTGAAAAGTCATAGTCAAATTATCAATAATACTTTCAGCAAAAATGTTCATCTTTAATTTACAAATTGGAGAAACTAGAATAGAAAGGTTCAAAACCTTTGTGAAATATCATTTTTGAAAGATATATGTAAAAGAGATAGATTTAGAGGGGTTGAGGGTAGCTGACGGATGGGATTAAAATGCAAACAAAAGATAACTATTGTAAAAAATACTGTGTCTGTACAATGTACATAGTATGTATAAACTGGAAGTAAAAGCCTAAGTGTTGTTGTCTGTTATTTTACTCGGATTAGGGGAGGGAGGGTAGGGTTAGGTGAAAGTTAAAAAGGAAAATATATTAAAAAAATATATACACTACCAATCAAAAGCTTGAGGTCACTAAGAAACGTCCTTGTTTTTGAAAGAAAAGCTAATTTTTTGTTTATTAAAATAACATCAAATTGATCAGAAATACAGTGTAGACATTGTTAATGTTGTAAATGACTATTGTAGCTGGAAACAGCTGATTTGTTATGGAATATCTACGTAGGTATACAGAGGCCCATTATCAGCAACCATCACTCCTGTGTTCCAATGGCACATTGGGTTAGCTTATCAAAGTTTATCATTTTAAAAGGCTAATTGATCATTAGAAACCCCTTTTGCAATTATGTTAACACAGCTGAAAACTGTTGTGCTGATTAAAGAAGCAATAAAACTGGCCTTCTTTAGACTAGTTGAGTATCTGGAGCATCAGCGGTTGTGGGTTCGATTACAGGCTCAAAATGTCCAGAAACAAATACCTTTCTTCTGAAACTCGTCAGTCTATTCTTGTTCTGAGAAATGACGTCTATTCCATGCGAGAAAGTGCCAAGAAAATAAAGATCAGGTACAACGCTGTGTACTTTACCTTTACAGAACAGCGCAAACTGGCACTAACCAGAATAGAAAGAGGAGTGGGAGGCCCCAGTGCACAACTGAGCAAGAGGACACGTACATTAAAACTACATGGCCCCACACGTACCTCTAGGGGTACCCTCCCCCACTGCTCAACTGACACAGTGGCGCACAGAACGCAAAAATATTCTTAGAAATATTTAACCTCCACACATTAACAAGTCCAATAGCTCAAATGAAAGATAAACACCTTGTTCATCTAGCCACCAAGTCAGATTTCTAAAATGTTTTACGGCGAAAACATAGCACATATTTATGTCAAACCACCACCAAAGATAGGCTAATTTACATAGCCATTTTGTAGAACAATCGATGCAATCACAAAAGCAGGATTAAAAGAAAAATAATTCACTAACCTTTTGAAAATCTTCATCAGATGACAGGAATAGGACATGTTATACAGTACATTTATGTTTTTTTCAATAATATGCAATTTATATCCATAAATCACGGTTTACATTGAAGGTCATGGTCAAAAAATGCTACAACAATGCCCGGAGAAATTATGATAACTCTGCCAGATAACAGAAATACACATCATAAACGTTGACTAAATATACATGTTCTACATATAGTTAGAAAGATACACTTCTTCTTAATAAAACAGGTGTGTTACATTTATTTTTAACGTTACAGAATTCGTTCACTTGTCAATAATATGAGACGGCGCTCATAGATTAGCAATATGGCTTCGCTATTTCGGAGTCCACAGAAACACATAATAACCACATAAATATTCCTTTACCTTTGCCGTTGTTCGATCAGAAGTCGTGGAAGAAGTCATACTTACCAAAACCAGCGTTTGCCTTTCAAATGTGTGTCTTTGGGTTATCAAACGAGACTAATTTCGGCTGAAAAGCACTCAAAAATCTATGGGTTGCCCATGGAAACTTCAAAATTACATATTATATGTCGACTAAACTGGTCAAACTAAGTTCAGATTCGAGCTAAAACATGTTTTAATCATATATAAAATATATAAGCTCGAAAGGAGAAGCCTACATCGTTTGGTGGATCTTGGAACAAAGAGAGAGAAATTGCAGACAGTTTTTTGTCAGTTTACTATGGGCACGCATTTCTCCAACGGGGGCAGTATTCTGCCATAGCCTTAACAGGTTTTAAGAGTGTCTAGTTTGAGAAACAGATGCCTCACAAGTCCTCAACTGGCAGCTTCATTAAATAGTACCCGCAAAACACCAGTCTCAACGTCAACAGTGAAGAGGCGACTCCGGGATGCTGGCCTTCTAGGCAGAGTTCCTCTGTCCAGTGTCTATGTTCTTTTTCCCATCTTAATCTTTTAATTTTATTGGCCAGTCTGAGATATGGCTTTTTCTTTGCCACTTTTTCTTTGGGCAGGCTTGATACAAAATGTTGAACATAAATGCAATGGTTCATTGGCTCAGTCTAAACCTTTGCACATACACTGCTGCCATCTAGAGGCCAAAATCTAAATTGCTCCTGGACTGGAATAACACATTATCGCCTTTCTCTTGCATTTCAAAGATGGTGGTACAAAAAAAAACATGTTTTTTTCTTTGTATTATCTTTTTCCAGATTTAATGTGTAATATTAAATGTATTTAACATTTCCACAAACTTTGTTTCCTTTCAAGTGGTACCAATAAAATACATATCCTTGCTTCAGGTCCTGAGCTACAGGCAGTTAGATTTGGAAATGTCATTTTTGGCGAAATTTGAAAAAAAAGGTTGGATCCTTAACTTAATGCCTTTAAGCCAATCAGTTGTGTTGTGACAATGTAGAGGTGGTATACAGACAATAGCCCTATTTGGTCAAAGACCAAGTCCATATTAAGGCAAGAACAGCTCAATTAAGCAAAGAGAAACGACAGACCATCGTGACTTTAAGACATGAAGATCAGTAATTCCGGAACATTTCACAAAAACCATCAAGTGCTATGATGAAACTGGCTCTCATGAGGACCGCCACAGGAAAGGAAGACCCAGAGTTACCTCTGCTGCAGTGGATAAGTTCATTAAAGTTACCAGCCTCAGATTGCAGCCCAAATAAATGCTGCACAGAGCTCAAATAACGGACACATCTCAACATCAACTGTTCAGAGAACACTGCGTGAATCAGGCCTTCATGGTCGATTTGCTGCAAAGAAACCACTAAGAATAGACTTGCTTGGGCCAAGAAACACGAGCAATGGACATTAGACCGGTGGAAATCTGTCCTTTGCTCTGACGAGTCCATGTCTTTGTGAGATGCAGGTGAACAGCTGATCTCCGCATGTGTGGTTCCCACCGTGAAGCATGGAGAAGGAGGGTAAATGTGTGGGGGTGCTTTGCTGGTGACACTGTCAGTGATTTATTTAAAATTCAAGGCACACTTAACCAGCATAGCTACCACATCATTCTGCAGAAATACGCATCATGTATGCTGTAATATATATATATATACAAAAAAATATATGGGGGATTGGATATTATGCAGACAATAACATTGGCGAAAGCTACAATATCGGCAATAAATATACTGGAGCTAGGCATGAACATGGTCCCTGTCTTGTCATAGTTGGTGTGTTTATAAGTAGACTACAACTTCTACTGTGGTTCTCTATCAAATCAAATGTGATTAGTCACATGCTCCAGATACAACAGGTGTAGACATTACCATGAAATGTTTACTTACATTGCCCTTAACCAACAACGCAGTTCAAGAAATAGACTTTAGAAAATATTTTCCAAATAAACTAGAGTAAAACAAAAATCTAATCAAATCATGAAAATGACATAACGAGGTTAAGTACAGGGGGAACCGGTACAGAGTCAATGTGCGGGGCTACAGGTTAGTCGAGGTCATTTGTAAAGTGACTATGTATAGATAATAAACAGCGAGTGGCAGCATTGTAAAAACAAAGGTTGGGGGGGGGGGTGTCAATGTAAATAGTCCGGGTGGCCATTTGTCCAGCAGTCTTATGGCTTGGGGATAGAAGCTGTTAAGGAGACGTTTGGTCCTAGACTTGGCGCTCCTGTACTGCTTGCCATGCGGGAGCAGAGAGAACAGTCTATGACTTGGATGACTGGAGGCTTTGACAATGTTTTGGCCCTTCCTCTGACACCGCCTAGTATATAGGTCCTGGATGTCAGGAAGCTTGGCCCCGGTGATGTACTGGGCCGTACACACTACCCTCTGTAGCACCTTACGGTCAGATTATGATCCGTTGCCATACCAGGCGGTGATGCAACCGGTCAGGATGCTCTCGATGGTGTAGCTGTAACTTTGAGGATCTGGGGACCCAAATCTTTTCAGTCTCCTGAAGGGGAAAAGGTCGTGCCCTCTTCATAACTGTCTTGATGTGTTTGGACGATGATAGTTCGTTGGTGACGTGGACGCCAAGGAACCTGAAACTCTCAACCTTACTCCACTTGATGTGTTTGGACGATGATAGTTCGTTGGTGATGTGGACACCAAGGAACTTGAAACTCTCAACCTTGCTCCACTTGGTGTGTTTGGACGATGATAGTTCGTTGGCAGGCGGTGTAGCAGCCGGAGTAGCAGCCAGTGTAGCAGGCGGTGTAGCAGCCGGTATAGCAGGCGCTATAGCAGGCGGTGCCATTTTATGACGACCATATTAGCAAGAGACAACAGTTCAAAAGGCTGATGAACCACGACAGAATATTACTGTAAAAACAGCCCAACTACGTTCTGTATCTTCCTTGAATTATTATTATTTTTTTTTTACAAATATACAGTCCAACACATTCACTGTAATATAAATCACAAAATTGTTACTTGGATATGACCAGGTATTCCCCGGTGCAAGCTCATCATCAAATCAAATTTTATTGGTCAAGTACAAGTGTTTAGCAGATGTTATTGCGGGTGTAGCCAAATGCTTGTGCCTCTAGTTCCGACAGTGCAGCAATATCTAACAAGTGATATCTAACAATTTCACAACATATACCCAATACACACAAATCTGATTTCACAACGTATTCCTTAGTAAAGGAAGGGAGTTAAGAATATATAAATATTTGGACAAGAAACTTCACAGCACCATAGACTAAGATACAGTAGAGAAGTATAGAAGGCAGTATATACATCTGACTCTGAAGAGGAGAAGACTGCACAGGGCTGGCAAGAGCCAGAGTGTATATTCTATGAGTCATGGAGCTGATGTTGTTCTTACAGACCAGCTGCCATTGGTCAACACAAGACGAGGTTCACCAGCTGAAGAACATTCAGGCAGGTAGCCTAGTGGTTAGAGCGTGGGGCCAGTAACTGAAAGGTTGCTGGATCAAATCCCTGAGCTGTCGTTCTGTCGTTCTGAACAAGGCAGTTATCCCTCTGTTTGATGTAAATAATAATTTGTTCTTAACTAATTTGCCTAGTTAAATAAAAGTCTAATTTAAATATTGAGTTAGTATGATTTTTGTCGGAAAAAATATATACATTTTCTGCAAGTGTACTGACAAGTGACTAAATGATTACAGCTGCATCAGAGACCAGTACAGTGTCAACTTCAGAATCAATTAATTGTGATATGCATTAAATGTATGTGGAGGTAACTAGCTACAATGTTACTGCTTAAACAAATGATGCAAGGAGTTGGTATATCATTTCAACTTTCATTTGGCAACTAAAACCTTTTTCGATAAAGAAAATGTAGAAATGGCCTGTATTCCAGACAAGGTTTTTTTTTAGCTCTGGTGACCGAGGTTTACACAGTAGGAACATGTATGGCAATGTACATGTATACAATAGAAGAAAATAGACTATTAATCCCTATAATAAATACCACAGTTCTACAAAGGGAATTCTTGCTTATGGTGTGGTGCAGTGAGGTGTTCATAGTCACTTTGATAGATGGGGAGATTATTGTTATGGACCTTTCACTCCTCGTATTGAATTGCTGGAACGGTCTCAACACCACACTCAGGCAAGGTGATTAGATGTCCTGTGCCTAGTTTTTTACTCATGTCAAACAAACTTTCCAAATAATCTGTAAGCCACCAAGCAGTATTGTCTGTTTTATTTAACTCGGCAAGTCAGTGAAGAACAAATTCTTATTTTCAATGATAGCCTAGGAACAGTGGGTTAACTGCCTTGTTCAGGGGCAGAACGACATATTTTTACCTTGTCAGCTCGGGATTCAATCTTGCAACCTTCTGGTTACTAGTCCAAAAGTCTATTGTCACGCCTTGGTCTTAGTATTTTGTGTTTTCTTTAATTATTTGTTCAGGCCAGGGTGTGACATGGGTTATTGTTTGTCTTATTGGGGTTTTTGTAGGCATTGGGATTGTGGTTGATTAGGGGTGTGTCTAGTATAGGCTTGGCTGCCTGAGGCGGTTCTCAATCTGGAGTCAGGTGATTCTCGTTGTCTCGGATTGGGAACCGTATTTAGGTAGCCTGAGTTTCACTTTGTATTTCGTGGGTGATTGTTCCTGTCTCTGTGTAGTTTCACCAGATAGGCTGTAATTAGGTTTCACGTTCCGTTTGTTGTTTTTCGTATTCATAAGTTATTTCATGTATCGTCCCTTTTTTTCATTAAAATCATGAGTAACCACTACGCTGCATTTCGGTCCGACTCTCTTTCAACAAACGAAGAACGCGGTTACAGAATCACCCACCACACACGGACCGAGCGGCGTGGTAACAGGCAGGAAAAGCGAAAGGAGGAATGGACATGGGAAGACAGATTGGATGGCAAAGGTTGTTACACTTGGGAGGAGATACTGGCTGGAAGAGATTGCCTCCCATGGGAACAGGTGGAGGCACTGAGGAGAGCAGAGGCAGCCGGAGATAAGAGCCGACGATACGAGGGAACACGGTTGGCAAGGAAACCCGAAAAGCAGCCCCAAAAATGTATTGGGGGGGGGCTCAGAGGGAGAGTGGCTGAGTCGGGTGTCAGACCTGAGCCAACTCTCCCTGCTAATCGTGAAGAGCAGTTGCAGTGGGAGAGGCTGCATCACTTGGAGTATTGGACATGGGAGGAGGAACTGGACGGAAAAGGACCCTGGGCTCAGCCTGGAGAATATCGCCGTCCCAAGGAAGAACTAGAGGCGGCTAAAGCGGTGAGGCGCTGGTATGAAGAGGCAGCACGGCGACGCGGATGGAAGCCTGAGAGTCGGCCCCAAAAATGTATTGGGGGGGGACTTACAGGGAGTATGGCTATGCCAGGTAGGAGACCTGCGCAAACTCCCTGTGCTTACCGGGGGGCTAGAGAGACCGGGCAGGCACCGTGTTATGCTAGTGTGCGCACGGTGTCTCCAGTGCGGGTGCATAGCCCGGTACGGTTCCTACCAGCCCTTCGTATTGGCCGGGCTAGAGTGGGCATCGAGCCAGGTAAGCTTGGGCAGGCTCGGTGCTCAAGAGCTTCAGTGCGCCTGCACGGTCCGGTTTATCCAGAGCCACCTCCACACACCAGTCCTCCGGTAGCAGCTCCCCGCACCAGGCTTCCTGTGCGTGTCCTCGCTCCAGTATCACCAGTGCCCGCACCACGCATCAGGCCTACAGTGCGCCTCGCCTCTCCTGCGCTGTCGGAGTCTCCCGCCTCTCCAGCGCTGTCGGAGCCTTTCTCCTCTCCTGCGCTACCGGAGTCTACTGTCTGTTCAGCGCTATCAGAGCCTTCCTTCCCTCCTGCCTGTTCGAAGCAGCCTGAGCTGTCAGTCTGCATGAAGCAGCCAGAGCTGTCAGTCTGCAAAGAGCTTCCAGTCTGCAAGGAGCTGCCAGTCTGCAGGGTGCTGTCAGCCTGCATGCAGCAGTCAGAGCTGTCAGTCTGCATGAAGCAGCCAGAGCTGTCAGTCTGCAAAGAGCTGCCAGTCTGCAAGGAGCTGTCAGTCTGCATGGAGCAGTCAGAGCTGTCAGTCTGCAAGGAGCTGCCAGTCTGCAGGGAGCTGTCAGTCTGCAAGGAGCTGTCAGTCTGCAGGGTGCTGTCAGCCTGCATGGAGCAGTCAGAGCTGTCAGTCTGCATGAAGCAGCCAGAGCTGCCAGTCTGCAAAGAGCTGCCAGTCTGCAAGGAGCTGTCAGCCTGCATGGCGCAGTTAGAGCTGTCAGTCTGCATAGAGCAGCTAGCTCCGCCAGTCAGCCATGATCTTCTAGATCTGCCAGTCAACCAGATTCTTCCAGATCAGCCTGTCAACCAGAATCTTCCAGATCTGCTAGTCAACCAGAATCTTCCAGATCTGCTAGTCAACCTGAATCTTCCAGATCTGCTAGTCAACCTGAATCTTCCAGATCCGCCAGCCAGCCAGGATCTACCGGAGCCTACTACCTACCTGAGCTTCATCTCAGTACTGGGCTTCCTCTCAGTACTGGGCTTCCTCTCAGTACTGGGCTTCCCCTCAGTTCTGGGCTGCCCCTCAGTCCCGAGATGCCCCTCAGTCACGAGCTGCTCCTCAGTTCTGTGGGGTTCTGGGTGAGGACTATTAGGCCATGGTCGGCGGCGAGGGTGGATTATCCCAGGACGCGAAGGGGAGGAACTAGGACATTAATGAAGTGGGGTCCACGTCCCGAGCCGGAGCCGCCACCATGGACAGCCCTATGGTTTTGAGGTGTGTCCGGGAGTCCGCACCTTGGGGGGGGGGGTTCTGTCACGCCTTGGTCTTAGTATTTTGTGTTTTCTTTAATTATTTGTTCAGGCCAGGGTGTGACATGGGTTATTGTTTGTCTTATTGGGGTTTTTGTAGGCATTGGGATTGTGGTTGATTAGGGGTGTGTCTAGTATAGGCTTGGCTGCCTGAGGCGGTTCTCAATCTGGAGTCAGGTGATTCTCGTTGTCTCGGATTGGGAACCGTATTTAGGTAGCCTGAGTTTCACTTTGTATTTCGTGGGTGATTGTTCCTGTCTCTGTGTAGTTTCACCAGATAGGCTGTAATTAGGTTTCACGTTCCGTTTGTTGTTTTTCGTATTCATAAGTTATTTCATGTATCGTCCCTTTTTTTCATTAAAATCATGAGTAACCACTACGCTGCATTTCGGTCCGACTCTCTTTCAACAAACGAAGAACGCGGTTACAGAATTACCCACCACACACGGACCGAGCGGCGTGGTAACAGGCAGGAAAAGCGAAAGGAGGAATGGACATGGGAAGACAGATTGGATGGCAAAGGTTGTTACACTTGGGAGGAGATACTGGCTGGAAGAGATTGCCTCCCATGGGAACAGGTGGAGGCACTGAGGAGAGCAGAGGCAGCCGGAGATAAGAGCCGACGATACGAGGGAACACGGTTGGCAAGGAAACCCGAAAAGCAGCCCCAAAAATGTATTGGGGGGGGGCTCAGAGGGAGAGTGGCTGAGTCGGGTGTCAGACCTGAGCCAACTCTCCCTGCTAATCGTGAAGAGCAGTTGCAGTGGGAGAGGCTGCATCACTTGGAGTATTGGACATGGGAGGAGGAACTGGACGGAAAAGGACCCTGGGCTCAGCCTGGAGAATATCGCCGTCCCAAGGAAGAACTAGAGGCGGCTAAAGCGGTGAGGCGCTGGTATGAAGAGGCAGCACGGCGACGCGGATGGAAGCCTGAGAGTCGGCCCCAAAAATGTATTGGGGGGGGACTTACAGGGAGTATGGCTATGCCAGGTAGGAGACCTGCGCAAACTCCCTGTGCTTACCGGGGGGCTAGAGAGACCGGGCAGGCACCGTGTTATGCTAGTGTGCGCACGGTGTCTCCAGTGCGGGTGCATAGCCCGGTACGGTTCCTACCAGCCCTTCGTATTGGCCGGGCTAGAGTGGGCATCGAGCCAGGTAAGCTTGGGCAGGCTCGGTGCTCAAGAGCTTCAGTGCGCCTGCACGGTCCGGTTTATCCAGAGCCACCTCCACACACCAGTCCTCCGGTAGCAGCTCCCCGCACCAGGCTTCCTGTGCGTGTCCTCGCTCCAGTATCACCAGTGCCCGCACCACGCATCAGGCCTACAGTGCGCCTCGCCTCTCCTGCGCTGTCGGAGTCTCCCGTCTCTCCAGCGCTGTCGGAGCCTTTCTCCTCTCCTGCGCTACCGGAGTCTACTGTCTGTTCAGCGCTATCAGAGCCTTCCTTCCCTCCTGCCTGTTCGAAGCAGCCTGAGCTGTCAGTCTGCATGAAGCAGCCAGAGCTGTCAGTCTGCAAAGAGCTTCCAGTCTGCAAGGAGCTGCCAGTCTGCAGGGTGCTGTCAGCCTGCATGCAGCAGTCAGAGCTGTCAGTCTGCATGAAGCAGCCAGAGCTGTCAGTCTGCAAAGAGCTGCCAGTCTGCAAGGAGCTGTCAGTCTGCATGGAGCAGTCAGAGCTGTCAGTCTGCAAGGAGCTGCCAGTCTGCAGGGAGCTGTCAGTCTGCAAGGAGCTGTCAGTCTGCAGGGTGCTGTCAGCCTGCATGGAGCAGTCAGAGCTGTCAGTCTGCATGAAGCAGCCAGAGCTGCCAGTCTGCAAAGAGCTGCCAGTCTGCAAGGAGCTGTCAGCCTGCATGGCGCAGTTAGAGCTGTCAGTCTGCATAGAGCAGCTAGCTCCGCCAGTCAGCCATGATCTTCTAGATCTGCCAGTCAACCAGATTCTTCCAGATCAGCCTGTCAACCAGAATCTTCCAGATCTGCTAGTCAACCAGAATCTTCCAGATCTGCTAGTCAACCTGAATCTTCCAGATCTGCTAGTCAACCTGAATCTTCCAGATCCGCCAGCCAGCCAGGATCTACCGGAGCCTACTACCTACCTGAGCTTCATCTCAGTACTGGGCTTCCTCTCAGTACTGGGCTTCCTCTCAGTACTGGGCTTCCCCTCAGTTCTGGGCTGCCCCTCAGTCCCGAGATGCCCCTCAGTCACGAGCTGCTCCTCAGTTCTGTGGGGTTCTGGGTGAGGACTATTAGGCCATGGTCGGCGGCGAGGGTGGATTATCCCAGGACGCGAAGGGGAGGAACTAGGACATTAATGAAGTGGGGTCCACGTCCCGAGCCGGAGCCGCCACCATGGACAGCCCTATGGTTTTGAGGTGTGTCCGGGAGTCCGCACCTTGGGGGGGGGGGTTCTGTCACGCCTTGGTCTTAGTATTTTGTGTTTTCTTTAATTATTTGTTCAGGCCAGGGTGTGACATGGGTTATTGTTTGTCTTATTGGGGTTTTTGTAGGCATTGGGATTGTGGTTGATTAGGGGTGTGTCTAGTATAGGCTTGGCTGCCTGAGGCGGTTCTCAATCTGGAGTCAGGTGATTCTCGTTGTCTCGGATTGGGAACCGTATTTAGGTAGCCTGAGTTTCACTTTGTATTTCGTGGGTGATTGTTCCTGTCTCTGTGTAGTTTCACCAGATAGGCTGTAATTAGGTTTCACGTTCCGTTTGTTGTTTTTCGTATTCATAAGTTATTTCATGTGTCACTTTTTTTCATTAAAATCATGAGTAACCACTACGCTGCATTTCGGTCCGACTCTCTTTCATCAAACGAAGAACACCGTTACATCTATCCACTAGGCTACCTGCCACCCCTGTAAGAGAATAACAAAACACTATTAGACTTTCAATCGTTGTGTATGTTCTGTATTCCTACTGTGGCAGCACAAAGCAGAATATTACAGATATCAATCAATGAATCACATTTATTTATAAAGCACTTTTTACATCAGCAGATGTCACAAAGTGCTTATACAGATACCTATCCTAAAACCTTTAACAGCAAGCAATGCAGATGTAGAAGCACAGTGGCTTCGAAAAACTCCCTAGAAAGGCAGGAACCTAAGAAGAAACCTAGAGAGGATCCAGGTTCTGAGGGATCGCCAGTCCTCTTCTGGCTGTGCCGTTCATAGATGACCAGCAGGGTCAAATAATAGTCACAGTGGTTGTCGAGGGTGCAACAGGTCAGCACCTCAGGAGTAAATGTCAGTTGGCTTTTCATAGCCAAACATTCAGAGGGATCGAGACAGCAGGTGAGAGAGAGAGAGACAGAGACAGAGACAGAGACAGAGAGAGATCCAGTGAACAGGTCAGGGTTCTGTAGCCGCAGGCAGAACAGTTGCATCTGGAGCAGCAGCAGAATAAGGTAGCATGTCTGGTGAACAGGTCATGGTTCCATAGCCACAGGCAAAACAGCAGAAACTGGATCAGCAGCACGACCAGGTGGGACAGTCAGGAGTCATCATAACAGGTAGTCCTGAGGTATGGTTCTAGGGCTCAGGTCATCCGGGAGGGGGGAGGAGAGAGAAAGAAAGAGAGAGATGAGAGAATTAGAGGGCGCATACTCAAGTTGACACAGGACACCAGATAAGACAGGAGAATTACACCAGATAGGACAGAGTGACCCTAGCCCCCCAGCACATAGACTGTTGTAGCATAGAATACCGGAGGCTGAGACTACCAGTATTTCCTGGTGGTACAGACACTGTATCATCCTGTCCTACATGGCCCGTGACTAGCGATTGTGTCTTGCAGCTTGGCTATCCTCACCATCAGGCGATGAATATCTCCTGAATATTAAGAGTACAGCAACTGCAATGAGAAGACATCATTTCTTACCTTTTTTTTGGGGGGGGGTGTCCTGCAGATCAATGTCCAGATAAAGTGTCTGTGGTGAAAAAGTTGCATTTAAAAAGTTGTGTGAGGACAAACCTAAGACGTTGGTTTACTGGTTAAATACAGAGTTTGATTAAAACGTTATTAAAAGTTTTTTTTTAAGTTTGGGAGGTAGCCAAGTTCAATTGTTATTTTATTTTTTAAATGTAGGCACTAACAGTTTGGGGGCACCGTTTGTCACAGTTACAGTGCAATTAATGTATTGTTTAGTGTTGTGTTGTGTAGTTGTAACGTCTACATCCAACTGGTACTCTCAAACATCTAGATCCCCTTGTCACGCCCTGACCTTATGTTACGATAAACTAGGAGTGGTGGGTGGAATCAGGCGCAGAGAGCAGGGTTCAGTCGTTTGTCAAATGTATTCACCGGCGCAACAAAAACGGTCACGCCAACAACACAGGGCATATACAAGTTACCAGTCCAACCAAACAACAGGACAAAAATAGTCCAGAGAATAAAGACACGAACAAATAACACAAATACCCAGCGGGCCTAGTGCCCTTAAATAACCTACAAACAAACCCTAATACAAAACAGGTGTAGGGTTCTCAATCAGGGACAGCTGTCTATCGTTGTCTCTGATTGAGAACCATACTTAGGTAGCCCTTTTCCCACCTGTCTTTGTGGTAAGTTGACTTTGTTTATGGCACATAGCCTTTAGCTTCATGGTTTGTTTTTGTAGTGTTTATTGTTTTGTTCGGCATCTTTTCTAATAAAAAGAATATGTACGCTCACCACGATGCGCCTTGGGCCTCTTCTTTCAACGGCCGTGACACCCCTGAACACAGCCCACTCTCCAGATCCCAATCACCAATCACCTGAATTCTGATCACCTGTCATTATCACACACTATTTAGTTCAGTTCTTTGCTCCCCATCATTGTGAGGTATTGTTTGTTTTTGTGACACACTTCTATTCGGAGCTCTGATTTAATCCTCCCGTGTATAATAGTTTTTCCTCTGCCTCACTAACGACTACTTTTGCCTATTCCCTGCCTGTACTTTAGACTTTAACATAAAGCTGGCTGGTTATACAATGCACCGGCAGGACAGAACAGCGGCGTCTGGTAAGACAAGGGACGGTGGTCTATGTATTTTTGTAAACAACAGCTGGTGCACGATATCTAAGGAAGTCTCGAGCTGTTGCTCGCCTGAGGTAGAGTTTCTCATGATAAGCTTCAGACCACATTACCTACCGAGAGAGTTTTCATCTATATTCTTTGTAGCTGTTTTACATTTCACCACAGTCAGAGGCTGGCACTAAGATAGCATTGAATGAGCTGTATTCTGCCATAAGCAAACAAAAAAACTTTCACCCAGAGGTGGCGCTCCTAGTAGCCAGGGACTTTAATGCAGGGAAACTTAAATCAGTTTTACCATATCAGCATGTTAAATGTGCAACCAGAGGGAAAATAACTATGGACCACCTTAACTTCACACATAGAGATGCATACAAAGCTCTCCCTCGCCCTCCATTTGGCAAATCTGACCATAATTCCATCCTCATGATTCCTGCTTACATGCAAATATTAAAGCAGGAAGCACCAGTGACTCGATTAATAAAAAAAAGTGGTCAGATGAAGCCGATGCTAAGCTACAGAACTGTTTTGTCATTCCACAGACTGGAATATGTTCCGGGATTCCTCCAATGGCATTGAGGAGTAAACCACATCTGTCATTGGCTTCATCAATAAGTACATTGATGATGTTGTTCCCACAGTGACCATACGTACATCCCCGCAGTGACTCTAAGCACATACCCCAACCAGAAGCCTTGGATTATAGGCATC
The DNA here is from genome assembly GCF_002021735.2 of Oncorhynchus kisutch. Taxonomy (NCBI): domain Eukaryota; kingdom Metazoa; phylum Chordata; class Actinopteri; order Salmoniformes; family Salmonidae; genus Oncorhynchus; species Oncorhynchus kisutch. The sequence continues at coordinate 82,884,077 of NC_034184.2, forward strand.
ATCTGCACTGAGCTAAAGGCTAGAGATGGTGCTTTCAAGGAGCAGGACTCTAACCCAGAAGCTTTAAAGAAATCCTGCTATGCCCTCTGACGAACTATCAAACAGGCACAGCATCAATACAGGACTAAGATCAAGTCATACTACACCGTCTCTGACGCTCGTCGGATGTGGCAGAGCCTGCAAACCATTACAGACTACAAAGAGGAGCACAGCCGAGAGCTGCCCAGTGACACGAGCCTACCGGACGAACTAAACTACTTCTATGCTCGCTTCGAGGCAAATAACACTGAAACATGCATGAGAGCACCAGCTGTACCGGAAGACTCTGTGATCACGCTCTCTGCAGCCGGGTCAACATACACAAGGCCGCAGGTTCAGATGGATTACCAGGACGTGTACTGCAAGCATGCGCTGACCAACTAGTACAATTCTTGACTGACATTTTCAACCTCTCCCTGTACAAGTCTGTAATACCAACATGTTTTAAGCAGACTGCCATAGTGCCTGTGCCCAAGAAAACTAAGGTAACCTGCCTAAAAGACTACCGACCTGTAGCACTCACGTCTGTAGCCATGAAGAGCTTTGAAAGGCTGGTCATGGCTCAACACCATTATCCCAGAAACCCTAGACCCACTCAAATTTGCATACCGCCCCAACAGATCCACAGATGATGCAGTCTCTATTGCACTCCACAATGCCCTTTCCCACCTGGACAAAAGGGACACATACTGTATGTAGGATTGCTATTCATAGACTACAGCTCAGCGTTCAACACCATAGTGCCCTCAAAGCTCCTCAATAAGCTAAGGATCCTGGGACTAAACACCTCCCTCTACAACTGGATCCTGGACTTACTGACGGGCCGCCCCCAGGTGGTAAAGATAGGTAACAACACATTCGCCATGCTGATCCTCAACACAAGGTCCGTTCAGGGGTGCGTGCTCAGCCCCCTCCTGTACTCCCTGTTCACTCATGACTGCACGGCCAGGCACGACTCCAACACCATCATTCAATTTGCCGATGACACAACAGCCGATGACAACAACGGTTCAATCCCAGCTCTGGTAAACTGAGATGGAGAATCTGACAGCTTCAGTACAAAGAAAGATGAAAAGGAAATGAAAGAGAGAGAGAAAAAAAGCATCTGTCTGGTTGCCAGTTATAAGTAAGGTCAGTGTTACCATACTAACCTAGCAGCAGAGTTTCCAGAGGTACTTCATATTGATCATGTTCTTTTTTTCTCTCTCTGATGTGTCACTGTACTTTACCTCAATGAGGTGTGTTAGAATTTTGGACATGTCCTGGTCGATGCTTCTAATTACCTATGTGTGTGTGTGTGTGTGTGTGTGTGTGTGTGTGTGTGTGTGTGTGTGTGTGTGTGTGTGTGTGTGTGTGTGTGTGTGTGTGTGCATGCGCTTGCCAGGGTGTGTGTCTGAGGGGGATAGGTGCTGACACACGGACACAGTTCCACAGCTCAGAAGACCATCCCATCTCCTTATAGCTCAGATGTTCCTACTGTATTCTCTGCCTTCATGTCTCCTTACTGTATTCTCTGCCTTCATGTCTCCTCTTCACTAATGTCCTCTATTAAGTTCAACGTTGAGTAGCCCTTCTTTTCCTTTAGGTTAGCTAAGGACAGGAAGCAAAAGCTCAGTCAAGTAGTCAAGGTTTCAGAGACAGTACAGCCCTCTGTGATGAATTCAACCGCAGATCCTACCCGGCTGATCAGAAGCATCTTCAGTGGTTGTCGTGGCAGCACGATCAAACAGAAAGGCTAAAAACAGTCCACCATGCTGTTTGTGAGTGTGGGTGTAATGTAGCTAGATGGTCATCAGGCGTGTGTTCTGTTGCACGTATCCTGCCATTCAGAGTTGTGAGGCATACTTCCACCATTTTGTTCTCACACGGTTGTTCAACCCCTTTAGGGGACATGTAACTACGGCGATTATAAAAGATTCAATGAAGATATTGACATTCTTCTGACGGGCATCCTCCTCCAACACAAACACCACATAAAGTACATAAAGTCCCGTTCCATCCCAGTCAGTGTTTGTCTTTTGTCTTTTGGACTCCTTGGAATCGGAACTTCAAGGGTAACTTTAAACAAGACGGGCAAGGTGATCAGAGAGGCAGGCGAAGCGATACTGAACAAGCCCAGGGGCACACGCCAAGGTTACACACGCCAAGGTTACACACGCCAAGGTTTCCCCCTTTCCCCATCAGCAACCTGAGAGACTGTCAACACAGCCGCTCCACTGGGACCGCTAACAAAGCTTCCAGATGCCATCGCTTCAAAGCCACACTCTCATTTGAATAAGTTCAATCGGCCCTGCAACCCCCCCCCCCCCCCCCCCCGTGTATCCACCACCATATCTGAGCCATATCTTGATGAATCACACTCAGGACAGACAACAAGCTCCCTGACCTCCATATTAATGACTCCTAGCACATCTCCAGAGAGAGGTAGGGAGAACAGGGAAAAGGAGAGAACGAGGGAGCCGGTGCGCTCTTTGAAACTGCAGGTGAAGGACAAGCGTGGTGACTGTGCTTACAGTGACCAACCAAGGTTATAGCTATACGGAGAGAGGAGAACAGAGTATATAGATAGTGTACAGTAGAAACATGGAAGAAACAACAGCTGAGATAAATGAATGGGAGAACTGAGGAATGTGAACACACCATAGAACTGTAAGGGCAGGAGAGGACAGAGTAATTGTTTGAAATAGTTTTGAACTTGAGAGATAATTGTATATATTGATATTTAATTACAAATATCAGCATTGAATGTCACATTTCTTTTACACATGTTATATTATTCAATTTTCCATGATTCCTTTCTGAAGACTTTGAATACCCCAATGGTACACAAAGGACTAAAAACTGTCTGCCAAGAAAAAGCAACTAATAACTAGAATAATATTTTTTTCAATATAATGTTTTTCTCAAAATAAGCATCAATTTTTGTCCTTTGGAGCCAAATTGCTAGTGCATGTGGCTATGTAAGAGCAGAGGGGATGTTAAAGGATCTCAAGCCTGTTGCCGACCATGCCCGTCTCCAAACCGCTTGGAATTTATTCTATTAATGATTAATTCCATGAAATTGGTGTGTTTAGATGGGTTGGCAATTACCAGTGAGTATGTGTGTGTGACTGCGTGTGTGCGTGTGACTGTGTGTCTGTGTGTTTGTGTCTATGTGTGTGTTTGTGTGACTGTCTGTGTGTTTGTGTCTATGTGTGTGTTTGTGTGTGTGAGAGAGAGAGAGAGAGACAGAAATACAGACTTTTACAGACATTAGCGTACCACCTACTGTAGTATTTTGTAAAAAATGGTCTTTACGTGAAAATACATCATCATGACAAATGTTAAAATGTCTGATCCCCATCCACAAGCATGAAATAAATCAGTTATATTACAGCAATTAACTTCTACACTCAGTTGACTGTCTTCTTGCTTAACCATAATGCACTAGATTGAGTCGTACAGGATCTTCACATTAAAACAGGCGTGTGGTAATCAGATGTGCAGTGACATCTTGCTAGCTCCCTGAGGAATTAGACCGTCTTCACCAGGAGAATCCCCCTGTTGACGGAGGACATCTTGCTAGCTACCTGAGGAATTAGACCGTCTTCACCAGGAGAATCCCCCTGTAGACGGAGGACATCTTGCTAGCTACCTGAGGAATTAGACCGTCTTCACCAGGAGAATCCCCCTGTAGACGGAGGACATCTTGCTAGCTCCCTGAGGAATTAGACCGTCTTCACCAGGAGAATCCCCCTGTTGACGGAGGACATCTTGCTAGCTGCCTGAGGAATTAGACCGTCTTCACCAGGAGAATCCCCCTGTAGACGGAGGACATCTTGCTAGCTACCTGAGGAATTAGACCGTCTTCACCAGGAGAATCCCCCTGTTGACGGAGGACATCTTGCTAGCTACCTGAGGAATTAGACCGTCTTCACCAGGAGAATCCCCCTGTAGACGGAGGACATCTTGCTAGCTGCCTGAGGAATTAGACCGTCTTCACCAGGAGAATCCCCCTGTTGACGGAGGACATCTTGCTCATATTTCAATTTTAACACGATGACTTGCTGCTCAGACTTATTGTTGCACACATCCGGTGGTGGAAAAAGTACCCAATTGTCTTTTACATTTTTTTATTTACATTTTTTAAAATCTTTATTGAACTAGGCAAGTCAGTACCCAATCTTTATTTAACTAGGCAAGTCAGTACCCAATCTTTATTTAACTAGGCAAGTCAGTACCCAATCTTTATTGAACTAGGCAAGTCAGTACCCAATCTTTATTTAACTAGGCAAGTCAGTACCCAATCTTTATTTAACTAGGCAAGTCAGTACCCAATCTTTATTTAACTAGGCAAGTCAGTACCCAATCTTTATTTAACTAGGCAAGTCAGTACCCAATCTTTATTGAACTAGGCAAGTCAGTACCCAATCTTTATTTAACTAGGCAAGTCAGTACCCAATCTTTATTTAACTAGGCAAGTCAGTACCCAATCTTTATTTAACTAGGCAAGTCAGTACCCAATCTTTATTTAACTAGGCAAGTCAGTACCCAATCTTTATTGAACTAGGCAAGTCAGTACCCAATCTTTATTTAACTAGGCAAGTCAGTACCCAATCTTTATTTAACTAGGCAAGTCAGTACCCAATCTTTATTGAACTAGGCAAGTCAGTACCCAATCTTTATTTAACTAGGCAAGTCAGTACCCAATCTTTATTGAACTAGGCAAGTCAGTACCCAATCTTTATTTAACTAGGCAAGTCAGTACCCAATCTTTATTTAACTAGGCAAGTCAGTACCCAATCTTTATTTAACTAGGCAAGTCAGTACCCAATCTTTATTTAACTAGGCAAGTCAGTACCCAATCTTTATTTAACTAGGCAAGTCAGTACCCAATCTTTATTTAACTAGGCAAGTCAGTACCCAATCTTTATTTAACTAGGCAAGTCAGTACCCAATCTTTATTTAACTAGGCAAGTCAGTACCCAATCTTTATTTAACTAGGCAAGTCAGTACCCAATCTTTATTTAACTAGGCAAGTCAGTACCCAATCTTTATTTAACTAGGCAAGTCAGTACCCAATCTTTATTGAACTAGGCAAGTCAGTACCCAATCTTTATTTAACTAGGCAAGTCAGTACCCAATCTTTATTGAACTAGGCAAGTCAGTACCCAATCTTTATTTAACTAGGCAAGTCAGTACCCAATCTTTATTGAACTAGGCAAGTCAGTACCCAATCTTTATTGAACTAGGCAAGTCAGTACCCAATCTTTATTTAACTAGGCAAGTCAGTACCCAATCTTTATTGAACTAGGCAAGTCAGTACCCAATCTTTATTTAACTAGGCAAGTCAGTACCCAATCTTTATTTAACTAGGCAAGTCAGTACCCAATCTTTATTTAACTAGGCAAGTCAGTACCCAATCTTTATTTAACTAGGCAAGTCAGTACCCAATCTTTATTTAACTAGGCAAGTCAGTACCCAATCTTTATTTAACTAGGCAAGTCAGTACCCAATCTTTATTTAACTAGGCAAGTCAGTACCCAATCTTTATTTAACTAGGCAAGTCAGTACCCAATCTTTATTTAACTAGGCAAGTCAGTACCCAATCTTTATTTAACTAGGCAAGTCAGTACCCAATCTTTATTTAACTAGGCAAGTCAGTACCCAATCTTTATTTAACTAGGCAAGTCAGTACCCAATCTTTATTTAACTAGGCAAGTCAGTACCCAATCTTTATTTAACTAGGCAAGTCAGTACCCAATCTTTATTTAACTAGGCAAGTCAGTACCCAATCTTTATTTAACTAGGCAAGTCAGTACCCAATCTTTATTTAACTAGGCAAGTCAGTACCCAATCTTTATTTAACTAGGCAAGTCAGTACCCAATCTTTATTTAACTAGGCAAGTCAGTACCCATCTTTATTTAACTAGGCAAGTCAGTACCCAATCTTTATTTAACTAGGCAAGTCAGTACCCAATCTTTATTTAACTAGGCAAGTCAGTACCCAATCTTTATTGAACTAGGCAAGTCAGTACCCAATCTTTATTTAAATAGGCAAGTCAGTACCCAATCTTTATTAACTAGGCAAGTCAGTACCCAATCTTTATTTAACTAGGCAAGTCAGTACCCAATCTTTATTTAACTAGGCAAGTCAGTACCCAATCTTTATTTAACTAGGCAAGTCAGTACCCAATCTTTATTTAACTAGGCAAGTCAGTACCCAATCTTTATTTAACTAGGCAAGTCAGTACCCAATCTTTATTTAACTAGGCAAGTCAGTACCCAATCTTTATTTAACTAGGCAAGTCAGTACCCAATCTTTATTTAACTAGGCAAGTCAGTACCCAATCTTTATTTAACTAGGCAAGTCAGTACCCAATCTTTATTTAACTAGGCAAGTCAGTACCCAATCTTTATTTAACTAGGCAAGTCAGTACCCAATCTTTATTTAACTAGGCAAGTCAGTACCCAATCTTTATTTAACTAGGCAAGTCAGTACCCAATCTTTATTTAACTAGGCAAGTCAGTACCCAATCTTATTTAACTAGGCAAGTCAGTACCCAATCTTTATTTAACTAGGCAAGTCAGTACCCAATCTTTATTTAACTAGGCAAGTCAGTACCCAATCTTTATTTAACTAGGCAAGTCAGTACCCAATCTTTATTTAACTAGGCAAGTCAGTACCCAATCTTTATTGAACTAGGCAAGTCAGTACCCAATCTTTATTTAACTAGGCAAGTCAGTACCCAATCTTTATTGAACTAGGCAAGTCAGTACCCAATCTTTATTTAACTAGGCAAGTCAGTACCCAATCTTTATTTAACTAGGCAAGTCAGTACCCAATCTTTATTTAACTAGGCAAGTCAGTACCCAATCTTTATTTAACTAGGCAAGTCAGTACCCAATCTTTATTTAACTAGGCAAGTCAGTACCCAATTGTCATGCTTGAGTAAAAGTAAAGATTACTTATTAGAAAATTACTCAAGTAAAAGTGAAAGTCACTCATTAAAATACCGCTTGAGTAAAATTATGTACAAAATGTACAGTGGTGGAAAAGTACTCAATTGTCATACTTAAAAGTAAAAGTAAAAGTACAAATAAATACATCAAATTCCTGATATTAAGTAAACCAGATGCAACAAATGTTTTTTTTAAAATTATATATTTTTAGGGACCGTCAGGGGCACACTCCCACACACAAAAGTGATTTACAAATGCAGTATTTGTGTTTAGTAAGTCGGCCAGATCAGAGGCAGTAGGAATGGACCATATTGCTGTCCCGCATCAGCATTCAAAATGTAACGAGTATTTTTGGTTGTCAGGGAAAGTACATATTTTTATTAGGAATGTAGTGGAGTAAAAGTACAGATACCCCAAAAGACTAGTACTTTAAAGTATTTTCACTTACACTGCAGACATCAAACTACTTTTTTTAAACATGATGTTTTTGTTTTGTAATGGTAAATAGAGCTAGCAGGCTCAAAGTGCAATAAAGTGAAGTATCTTAGATGGGGAAGAGACTTTCACAAATAAAAGGTGGTTCCCAAATGGAACCCTATTCCCTATAAAGTGTATACATTTTGCCAAGGGCTCATAGGGTCCATTTGGGACGTGTCTGCTGTTGTGTCTGTGCAGGAAGTGGTAGACAAAACAGTCAAAAAGAAGGTTGAGTAGTAGACGGTTCTCAGAATAGCTGCACATTTATTTAATAAAGCTAGCAGATATTTCACAATCGGAATGAAATGAAAACATGAAAAGGACTGCAAGGCTGTGAACACCTCAGCAGTAAATAATAATAATAATAATAGTAATAATAATGTATTAAGTGATTTTCATTATACAGAATCATCTCAAAGTGGTGCTGAATCAAAAAGAAAAACCCAAAAGACAAAATAGAAATTTAGTCAGGGCAACTGAAGCTACACCAAGGAGCACAGCCATACACCAAGGAGCACAGCCATACACCAAGGAGCACAGCCATACACCAAGGAGCACAGCCATACACAAAGGAGCACAGCCATACACCAAGGAGCACAGCCATACACCAAGGAGCACAGCTATACACCAAGGAGCACAGCCATACACCAAGGAGCACAGCCATACACCAAGGAGCACAGCTATACACCAAGGAGCACAGCTATACACCACGGAGCACAGCTATACACCAAGGAGCACAGCCATACACCAAGGAGCACAGCTATACACCAAGGAGCACAGCCATACACCAAGGATCACAGCTACACACCAAGGAGCACAGCTATACACCAAGGAGCACAGCTATACACCAAGGAGCACCATACACCAAGGAGCACAGCTATACACCAAGGAGCACAGCTATACACCAAGGAGCACAGCCATACACCAAGGAGCACAGCTATACACCAAGGAGCACAGCTATACACCAAGGAGCACAGCTATACACCAAGGAGCACAGCCATACACCAAGGAGCACAGCTATACACCAAGGAGCACAGCTATACAGCAAGGAGCACAGCTATACACCATGGAGCACAGCTATACACCAAGGAGCACAGCTATACACCAAGGAGCACAGCTATACACCAAGGAGCACAGCTATACACCAAGGAGCACAGCCATACACCATGGAGCACAGCTATACACCAAGGAGCACAGCTATACACCATGGAGCACAGCTATACACCATGGAGCACAGTTCTACACCATGAAGCACAGCTATACACCAAGGAGCACAGCTATACACCAAGGAGCACAGTTATACACCACGGAGCACAGCTATACACCAAGGAGCACAGCTATACACCACGGAGCACAGCTATACACCAAGGAGCACAGCCATACACCAAGGAGCACAGCTATACACCAAGGAGCACAGCTATACACCAAGGAGCACAGTTATACACCAAGGAGCACAGCTATACACCACGGAGCACAGCTATACACCAAGGAGCACAGCTATACACCAAGGAGCACAGCTATACACCACGGAGCACAGCTATACACCAAGGAGCACAGCTATACACCAAGGAGCACAGCTATACACCAAGGAGCACAGCTATACACCAAGGAGCACAGCTATACACCACGGAGCACAGCTATACACCAAGGAGCACAGCTATACACCAAGCAGCACAGCTATACACCAAGTAGTTCAGCATTGAGGAGATAAAGGCATGGTTGAGCTTCTCGGCATCAGACTGTGTGAGGGTGGGACGCATTTTGGCAATGTTCTTGAGGTGATAGAATTATGCTTTACACAGTTGTTTGATGTTGCTGTCCGGGAGGAATCGAATTTTACACCCACATTGGAAACTGAGGGGGAGAGAGGGATGTTCTGTCATGCAATAGCGAGGCGTGTTATTGGGAAGTGCTGGACCTGGTGGTGGGGACCAACAAGTAGGTCCTCGGTTTTACTGCTGTTCAGTTGAAGAACATTTTTTGCTTCATCCATGCCATCATCTCCTCACGGCAAGTGTTCAGACAGCCACATGCATCAAAGGGACTTGAGGCCATTATTTACCTATGGCTGGGTGGAATGAGATGGCTCAACCGAGGGGAAGCGTGTACTGGATGAATAGGATGGGTCCAAGAACAGATCCTTGTGGGACACCGCAGGTGATGTGGTGGGTCCGGAACCTGGACCCACCTGGTGACACATACTCAGCCTTAGAGGTAGGAATGGAATCAACTCAGAGCCGGTCCAGACAATCCATTGGTAACCCGGAGGCGTTACAGGAGGATGGGGTGGTTGACAGCGTCAAACACTGGACTCAAGTCCAGGAAGACAGGAGGAGACCAGCCGGAAACCTGACTGAAACTTTTGCAATAAATTGTTCAGATTGAGATGGTCCCAGGAACTGTACAGCAAACACTTTTTCCAACACCTTGGAGAGGAAGGCGGGGGTTGAATATCGGCCTGTAATTGACCAGCACTTCTGGGTCTAGGGTGGGTTTCTACAGAATGTTAAGATTAATTGGCCATTACACAGTATGTGAGTGTAAACGGGCTAATCTGACATTTTAGTGACATGTTTAAGGTCTACTTTAAACCCTGTGTGGATGGTTGGCAGAAGTGGCTGGTCTCTCTCCTGCAGAAAAGGCTTTTTGTGAAGAGGAATTGACATACACACACACAGAGGAACTTTGTACTAATTAAAAACACCACAGGTGCAGCTTATCACAGAAAGCTCTGTTTGCATTGTGGTGTGTGTAGAGCATAGAGAGAAGAAGGGAAGGAGAGAGACAGTGAGAAAACAAAAGGAGGAAGAGTCATTGTCCCTTACTAAGCTGTGGTGAAGGGCACTCTCATTGGGGGACTAACAGCAGTACTGTTTACAGTAGCCTAGATGGGGATTATGGTACTGTTCAGTATCATAGTGTTGAGAGAGGGCTGGCCGGTGGACAATAGATATATGCCATAAGATAAGTAATGACACCTCATACGGCTCATATCCTTCTGCTATGTGTAACTGGACATTCAGCAAAACCCAGTCTGGTCGCCATTTTGGAGGAGATGTGAAGACTCGTCGCCATTTTGGAGGAGATGTGAAGACTCGTCGCCATTTTGGAGGAGATGTGAAGACTCATCGCCATTTTGGAGATGTGGAGCCTGCCACGTGTGGTGTCCATCCAGACGATGTGGAGCCTGCCACGTGGGGTGTCCATCCAGACGATGTGGAGCCTGCCACGTGTGGTGTCCATCCAGACGATGTGGAGCCTGCCACGTGGGGTGTCCATCCAGACGATGTGGAGCCTGCCACGTGGGGTGTCCATCCAGGCGATGTGGAGCCTGCCACGTGGGGTGTCCATCCAGTAGATGTGGAGCCTGCCATGTGTGGTGTCCATCCAGACGATGTGGAGCCTGCCACGTGTGGTGTCCATCCAGGAGATGTGGAGCCTGCCACGTAGGGGTGTCCATCCAGGAGATGTGGAGCCTGCCACGTGGGGTGTCCATCCAGGAGATGTGGAGCCTGCCACGTGTGGTGTCCATCCAGACAATGTGGAGCCTGCCACGTGGGGTGTCCATCCAGACGATGTGGAGCCAGCCACGTGTGGTGTCCATCCAGACAATGTGGAGCCTGCCACGTGTGGTGTCCATCCAGACAATGTGGAGCCTGCCACGTGGGGTGTCCATCCAGACGATGTGGAGCCTGCCACGTGTGGTGTCCATCCAGACAATGTGGAGCCTGCCACGTGTGGTGTCCATCCAGACAATGTGGAGCCTGCCATGTGGGGTGTCCATCCAGACGATGTGGAGCCCCTACCAGCTATGCCATTTCTTCCATCCACACTCCAGAACAAATCACCACTTTAAAAGTCTAATATAAGCAGAGACATGACTACAGCACTGGCAGCCAAAGACAGACAGAAAAAAGACAAAGAGAGACAAAGACAGACAGAAAAAAGACAAAGAGAGACAAAGACAGACAGAAAAAAGACAAAGAGAGACAAAGACAGACAGAAAAAAGACAAAGAGAGACAAAGACAGAGGGAAATAAAATGTTTTTAGAAGAGTAAATAGTATTATTTTGAAGAGAGTTGAGCAGAGCTAGTCTGGGATAATGAACCTGGTGGTCTGTCATCGATGTGTTTCAAGGAGAGATGAACCTGGTGGTCTGTCATCGATGTGTTTCAAGGAGAGATGAACCTGGTGGTCTGTCATCGATATGTTTCAAGGAGAGATGAACCTGGTGGTCTGTCATCGATGTGTTTCAAGGAGAGACGAACCTGGTGGTCTGTCATCGATGTGTTTCAAGGAGAGACGAACCTGGTGGTCTGTCATCGATGTGTTTCAAGGAGAGATGAACCTGGTGATCTGTCATCGATATGTTTCAAGGAGAGATGAACCTGGTGGTCTGTCATCGATATGGTTCAAGGAGAGATGAACCTGGTGATCTGTCATCGATATGTTTCAAGGAGAGATGAACCTGGTGATCTGTCATCGATGTGTTTCAAGGATAGATGAACCTGGTGATATGTTTCAAGAATAGATTAACCTGGTGGTCTGTCATCGATGTGTTTCAAGGAGAGATAAAACTGGTGGTCTGTAATCGGTGTGTTTCAAGGATAGATGAACCTGGTGATCTGTCGTCGATGTGTTTCAAGGAGAGAGAGAACCTCTCTCTCTCTGCCTCTCTGTCTCTGCCTCTCTCTCTCTGCCTCTCTCTCTCTGCCTCTCTCTGTCTCTGCCTCTCTCTCTCTGGCTCTCTCTCTCTGCCTCTCTCTCTCTCTCTCTACCGCTCTCTGTGCCTCTCTCTCTGCCTCTCTCTCTCTGGCTCTCTCTCTCTGCATCTGTCTCTCTGCCTCTCTCTCTCTGCCTCTCTGCCTCTCTGTCTCCGCTTCTATCTCTCTGCCTCTCTGTCTCTACCTCTCTCTCTACCTCTCTCTCTCTGCCTCTCTCTCTGCCTCTCTCTCTCTCTGCCTCTCTCTCTCTGCCTCTCTCTGCCTCGATCTCTCTGCCTCTCTCTCTCTGCCTCTCTCTCTCTCTGCCTCTCTCTACCTCTCTCTACCTCTTGCTTTCTCTCCTTCAGCAATTTCTTACTCTTTCTTCCCCTGACTCTCTGACAACTGTCTGAAAGTAAGGGAAAGGGAAAGGGAAAAGGGGATACCTAGTCAGTTGAATGCCTTCAACTGAGTCCCAATCACAGTGCAGGTTTTTTAACAAATTGTCTGTCTTGACCTTTTAATGTTTCCTGCTGTGCATGGTAAACCTCTCAAAGCACAAAGCAGTCTGTAATTAGTGGCTGGCTAGATACACATGCTCCCACGCTATAAGTCTGAAAGTACTTTTGTAGCAAGACGTTATATGTGAGCTATCAGTTGATGTTGCTGAGCAACCAAAGTCAGGGGAGAGGAGAGAGAGAGGAGAGAAAGAGAGGAGAGAGAGAGAGAGTGAAAGCAGAGAGGGAGTTGAGAGAGGGGAAAGAGGGTGGAGAGAGAAAGGGTAGAGGAGAGAGAGGGGAGAGGAGAGAGAGAGAGAGAGAGAGAGAGAGAGAGAGGGGACAGGGAGAGAGAGGAGAGGGGGAGAGAGAGACAGGAGAGAGAGGGAGAGACCAAGTGGCTGAACTATGGTGTCGAACACCTGGCGTGCCCTGAAACTGCTGTCAGAGGACCAACTAAGGTCCCCCAGCCACATCATAATACACACAGTCACAAACTAACTGAGAGCCCAGCAGGAAAGTGTGGACACAGCACTCAAGGGGATGATTGAAGAAGCCTCTTCCACTTTCCCCCATCTCCACACTGCAACCACAGAAAATACTTTCACCCTGCCACCATACAGCGGGTGAGTGCAAGTATTTCCCTGGACTGTGCCTCAAAACCAAATGTTTGGGGCCTCCCGAGTGGCGCAGCGCTGCATCGCAGTGCCTTAGGCGTCGCAGGCGTCACTACAGCTCTGGGTTTGATCCCGGGCTGTGTAGTAGCCCGGCCGCGACTGGAAGAACCATGAGGCGGTGCACAATTGGCCCAGCATTGTTTTGGGTTAGGGGAGGGTTTTGCCGGCCGGGATGTTGCATCGTTCTCTACCGACTCCTGTGGCGGCCGGGTACGCTGACACAGTCTCCAGGTGTACGGTGTTTCCTCCGACAGATTGGTGCGGCTGGCTTCCGGGTTAAGTGAGCAGTGTGTCAAGAAGCAGTGCGGCTTGGCGGGGTCATGTTTCGGAGGAAGCATGGCTCTCGACCTTCGCCTCTCCAGAGTCCGTACGGGAGTTGCTGCGATGGGACAAGACTGTACTGTAACTACCAATTTGATATCACAAAATTAGGGAGAAAAAGGTGTAAAAATTACACAGAAAAATAATAAATAGCTATATAGATATAGCTATTTATTACCTGGCCACATACTCTACCCTGGACTTGAACAGCCTTTGTGACCAGGCACACCTCAACAAGGCAGCAGTCCCCACCTTTGCCAGGACCCTGAAGGACATCACTCTGAAACGTAGCCCCAGCACCTCACACAGGAGCAACAGAGAAACTGACACCCCGCACCGACAGGCTAGACACCCTCCCAGAACTGCGGGACCAACCCCCTGCACCAAGAGGATCCACACCAAGAAGACCTACACCCATAACACAGCACCACCAGCCACCCCCCTAGCCCCAAACCAGTCGACCACTCCCCAAACAAACCCGAGCCACACCCAGATCCTATGCACGTTCTGACCACCTTATTATACGTAAAAAGGAGTTGGTGAACATGACTGACTCTGATGTGTGTTCAACTGTGGAGAAGACATGATAGAAAAACACAGTTGGGATTCAACCAAGGTGCTGTCTTTCAGATTGTGTGAGAAGAGGACAGAAACAGAGAAATGGAGACAGAGTGAGGAGAATGAATGTGGACATTTCGAGAAGGGAGAGATCAAGAGAAAGAGAGGATGAAAGAGAATCAAGAGAAAAAGGGGAGAGATAGAGAGAGAAAGGTGATAAGAAGGAAAATAAATGGATCTCTCTCTGTCATATCCATCTGGTAATCCTAACCCTATACAACACTCAGTCTGGTAACCCTATACAACACTCAGTCTGGTAACCCTAAACAACACTCAGTCTGGTAACCCTATACCTTGGTTTCTCAAATGATTGCCTCGCCTGGTTCACCAACTACTTCTCTGATAGAGTTCAGTGTGTCAAATCGGAGGGTCTGCTGTCCGGACCTCTGGCAGTCTCTATGGGGGTGCCACAGGGTTCAATTCTTGGACCGACTCTCTTCTCTGTATACATCAATGAGGTCGCTCTTGCTGCTGGTGAGTCCCTGATCCACCTCTACGCAGACGACACCATTCTGTATACTTCCGGCCCTTCTTTGGACACTGTGTTAACAACCCTCCAGGCAAGCTTCAATGCCATACAACTGTCCTTCCGTGGCCTCCAATTGCTCTTAAATACAAGTAAAACTAAATGCATGCTCTTCAACCGATTGCTACCTGCACCTACCCGCCTGTCCAACATCACTACTCTGGACGGCTCTGACTTAGAATACGTGGACAACTACAAATACTTAGGTGTCTGGTTAGACTGTAAACTCTCCTTCCAGACCCATATCAAACATCTCCAATCCAAAGTTAAATCTAGAATTGGCTTCCTATTTCGCAACAAAGCATCCTTCACTCATGCTGCCAAACATACCCTTGTAAAACTGACCATCCTACCAATCCTCGACTTTGGCGATGTCATTTACAAAATAGCCTCCAATACCTTACTCAACAAATTGGATGCAGTCTATCACAGTGCAATCCGTTTTATCACCAAAGCCCCATATACTACCCACCATTGCGACCTGTACGCTCTCGTTGGCTGGCCCTCGCTTCATACTCGTCGCCAAACCCACTGGCTCCATGTCATCTACAAGACCCTGCTAGGTAAAGTCCCCCCTTATCTCAGCTCGCTGGTCACCATAGCATCTCCCACCTGTAGCACACGCTCCAGCAGGTATATCTCTCTAGTCACCCCCAAAACCAATTCTTTCTTTGGCCGCCTCTCCTTCCAGTTCTCTTCTGCCAATGACTGGAACGAACTACAAAAATCTCTGAAACTGGAAACACTTATCTCCCTCACTAGCTTTAAGCACCAACTGTCAGAGCAGCTCACAGATTACTGCACCTGTACATAGCCCACCTATAATTTAGCCCAAACAACTACCTCTTTCCCAACTGTATTTAATTTTAATTAATTAATTTATTTTGCACCCCATTATTTTTTTATTTCTACTTTGCACATTCTTCCATTGCAAAACTACCATTCCAGTATTTTACTTGCTATATTGTATTTACTTTGCCATCATGGCCTTTTTTGCCTTTACCTCCCTTCTCACCTCATTTGCTCACATTGTATATAGACTTGTTTATACTGCATTATTGACTGTATGTTTGTTTTTACTCCATGTGTAACTCTGTGTCGTTTTATCTGTCGAACTGCTTTGCTTTATCTTGGCCAGGTCGCAATTGTAAATGAGAACTTGTTCTCAACTTGCCTACCTGGTTAAATAAAGGTGTTCTCAACTTGCCTACCTGGTTAAATAAAGGTGTTCTCAACTTGCCTACCTGGTTAAATAAAGGTGTTCTCAACTTGCCTACCTGGTTAAATAAAGGTAAAATTAAAAAAATTAAAAAAATACAACACTCAGTCTGGTGACCATATACAACACTCAGTCTGGTAACCCTATACAACACTCAGTCTGGTGACCCTATACAACACTCAGTCTGGTAACCCTATACAACACTCAGTCTGGTAACCCTATACAACACTCAGTCTGGTAACCCTATACAACACTCAGTCTGGTGACCATATACAACACTCAGTCTGGTGACCCTATACAACACTCAGTCTGGTAACCCTATACAACACTCAGTCTGGTAACCCTATACAACACTCAGTCTGGTAACCCTATACAACACTCAGTCTGGTAACCCTATACAACACTCAGTCTGGTAACCCTATACAACACTCAGTCTGGTGACCCTATACAACACTCAGTCTGGTAACCCTATACAACACTCAGTCTGGTGACCCTATACAACACTCAGTCTGGTAACCCTATACAACACTCAGTCTGGTAACCCTATACAACACTCAGTCTGGTAACCCTATACAACACTCAGTCTGGTAACCCTATACAACACTCAGTCTGGTAACCCTATACAACACTCAGTCTGGTGACCCTATACAACACTCAGTCTGGTAACCCTATACAACACTCAGTCTGGTGACCCTATACAACACTCAGTCTGGTGACCCTATACAACACTCAGTCTGGTAACCCTATACAACACTCAGTCTGGTGACCATATACAACACTCAGTCTGGTGACCCTATACAACACTCAGTCTGGTAACCCTATACAACACTCAGTCTGGTGACCCTATACAACACTCAGTCTGGTAACCATATACAACACTCAGTCTGGTGACCCTATACAACACTCAGTCTGGTAACCCTATACAACACTCAGTCTGGTGACCCTATACAACACTCAGTCTGGTAACCCTATACAACACTCAGTCTGGTAACCCTATACAACACTCAGTCTGGTAACCCTATACAACACTCAGTCTGGTAACCCTATACAACACTCAGTCTGGTGACCCTATACAACACTCAGTCTGGTAACCCTATACAACACTCAGTCTGGTGACCCTATACAACACTCAGTCTGGTAACCCTATACAACACTCAGTCTGGTAACCCTATACAACACTCAGTCTGGTAACCCTATACAACACTCAGTCTGGTAACCCTATACAACACTCAGTCTGGTAACCCTATACAACACTCAGTCTGGTAACCCTATACAACCACTCAGTCTGGTAACCATTACAACACTCAGTCTGGTAACCCTATACAACACTCAGTCTGGTAACCCTATACAACACTCAGTCTGGTAACCCTATACAACACTCAGTCTGGTAACCCTATACAACACTCAGTCTGGTAACCCTATACAACACTCAGTCTGGTAACCCTATACAACACTCAGTCTGGTAACCCTATACAACACTCAGTCTGGTGACCCTATACAACACTCAGTCTGGTGACCCTATACAACACTCAGTCTGGTGACCCTATACAACACTCAGTCTGGTAACCCTATACAACACTCAGTCTGGTAACCCTATACAACACTCAGTCTGG
Organism: Oncorhynchus kisutch; assembly: GCF_002021735.2. NCBI lineage: Eukaryota > Metazoa > Chordata > Actinopteri > Salmoniformes > Salmonidae > Oncorhynchus > Oncorhynchus kisutch. Next base: position 82,901,710 of record NC_034184.2, read on the forward strand.
TAACCCTATACAACACTCAGTCTGGTGACCCTATACAACACTCAGTCTGGTAACCCTATACAACACTCAGTCTGGTGACCCTATACAACACTCAGTCTGGTGACCCTATACAACACTCAGTCTGGTAACCCTATACAACACTCAGTCTGGTGACCCTATACAACACTCAGTCTGGTAACCCTATACAACACTCAGTCTGGTGACCCTATACAACACTCAGTCTGGTGACCCTATACAACACTCAGTCTGGTAACCCTATACAACACTCAGTCTGGTGACCCTATACAACACTCAGTCTGGTAACCCTATACAACACTCAGTCTGGTGACCCTATACAACACTCAGTCTGGTAACCCTATACAACACTCAGTCTGGTGACCCTATACAACACTCAGTCTGGTAACCCTATACAACACTCAGTCTGGTAACCCTATACAACACTCAGTCTGGTAACCCTATACAACACTCAGTCTGGTAACCCTATACAACACTCAGTCTGGTAACCCTATACAACACTCAGTCTGGTAACCCTATACAACACTCAGTCTGGTAACCCTATACAACCAGTTGGTAACCCTATACAACTCAGTCTGGTAACCCTATACAACACTCAGTCTGGTAACCCTATACAACACTCAGTCTGGTAACCCTATACAACACTCAGTCTGGTAACCCTATACAACACTCAGTCTGGTGACCCTATACAACACTCAGTCTGGTAACCCTATACAACACTCAGTCTGGTAACCCTATACAACACTCAGTCTGGTAACCCTATACAACACTCAGTCTGGGTCTGGTAACCCTATACAACACTCAGTCTGGGGTCTGGTAACCCTATACAACACTCAGTCTGGTAACCCTATACAACACTCAGTCTGGTAACCCTATACAACACTCAGTCTGGTGACCCTATACAACACTCAGTCTGGTAACCCTATACAACACTCAGTCTGGTAACCCTATACAACACTCAGTCTGGTAACCCTATACAACACTCAGTCTGGTGACCCTATACAACACTCAGTCTGGTAACCCTATACAACACTCAGTCTGGTAACCCTATACAACACTCAGTCTGGTGACCCTATACAACACTCAGTCTGGTAACCCTATACAACACTCAGTCTGGTAACCCTATACAACACTCAGTCTGGTAACCCTATACAACACTCAGTCTGGTAACCCTATACAACACTCAGTCTGGTAACCCTATACAACACTCAGTCTGGTAACCCTATACAACACTCAGTCTGGTAACCCTATACAAACACTCAGGTCTGGTAACCCTATACACACTCAGTCTGGTAACCCTATACAACACTCAGTCTGGTAACCATTTACAACACTCAGTCTGGTAACCCTATTACAACACTCAGTCTGGTAACCCTATACAACACTCAGTCTGGTAACCCTATACAACACTCAGTCTGGTAACCCTATACAACACTCAGTCTGGTAACCCTATACAACACTCAGTCTGGTAACCCTATACAACACTCAGTCTGGTAACCCTATACAACACTCAGTCTGGTGACCCTATACAACACTCAGTCGGTGACCCTATACAACACTCAGTCTGGTGACCCTATACAACACTCAGTCTGGTAACCCTATACAACACTCAGTCTGGTAACCCTATACAACACTCAGTCTGGTGACCCTATACAACACTCAGTCTGGTGACCCTATACAACACTCAGTCTGGTAACCCTATACAACACTCAGTCTGGTGACCCTATACAACACTCAGTCTGGTGACCCTATACAACACTCAGTCTGGTGACCCTATACAACACTCAGTCTGGTAACCCTATACAACACTCAGTCTGGTAACCCTATACAACACTCAGTCTGGTAACCCTATACAACACTCAGTCTGGTGACCCTATACAACACTCAGTCTGGTAACCCTATACAACACTCAGTCTGGTGACCCTATACAACACTCAGTCTGGTAACCCTATACAACACTCAGTCTGGTAACCCTATACAACACTCAGTCTGGTAACCCTATACAACACTCAGTCTGGTAACCCTATACAACACTCAGTCTGGTAACCCTATACAACACTCAGTCTGGTAACCCTATACAACACTCAGTCTGGTAACCCTATACAACACTCAGTCTGGTAACCCTATACAACACTCAGTCTGGTAACCCTATACAACACTCAGTCTGGTAACCCTATACAACACTCAGTCTGGTAACCCTATACAACACTCAGTCTGGTAACCCTATACAACACTCAGTCTGGTAACCCTATACAACACTCAGTCTGGTAACCCTATACAACACTCAGTCTGGTAACCCTATACAACACTCAGTCTGGTGACCCTATACAACACTCAGTCTGGTAACCCTATACAACACTCAGTCTGGTAACCCTATACAACACTCAGTCTGGTGACCCTATACAACACTCAGTCTGGTGACCCTATACAACACTCAGTCTGGTGACCCTATACACACTCAGTCTGGTAACCCTATACAACACTCAGTCTGGTAACCCTATACAACACTCAGTCTGGTAACCCTATACAACACTCAGTCTGGTGACCCTATAACAACACTCAGTCTGGTAACCCTATACAACACTCAGTCTGGTGACCCTATACAACACTCAGTCTGGTAACCCTATACAACACTCAGTCTGGTAACCCTATACAACACTCAGTCTGGTAACCCTATACAACACTCAGTCTGGTAACCCTATACAACACTCAGTCTGGTAACCCTATACAACACTCAGTCTGGTAACCCTATACAACACTCAGTCTGGTAACCCTATACAACACTCAGTCTGGTAACCCTATACAACACTCAGTCTGGTAACCCTATACAACACTCAGTCTGGTAACCCTATACAACACTCAGTCTGGTAACCCTATACAACACTCAGTCTGGTGACCCTATACAACACTCAGTCTGGTAACCCTATACAACACTCAGTCTGGTAACCCTATACAACACTCAGTCTGGTAACCCTATACAACACTCAGTCTGGTAACCCTATACAACACTCAGTCTGGTGACCCTATACAACACTCAGTCTGGTAACCCTATACAACACTCAGTCTGGTAACCCTATACAACACTCAGTCTGGTAACCCTATACAACACTCAGTCTGGTAACCCTATACAACACTCAGTCTGGTGACCCTATACAACACTCAGTCTGGTAACCCTATACAACACTCATCTGGTGACCCTATACAACACTCAGTCTGGTGACCCTATACAACACTCAGTCTGGTAACCCTATACAACACTCAGTCTGGTAACCCTATACAACACTCAGTCTGGTAACCCTATACAACACTCAGTCTGGTACCCTATACAACACTCAGTCTGTACCTAACACTCAGTCTGGTAACCCTATACAACACTCAGTCTGGTAACCCTATACAACACTCAGTCTGGTAACCCTATACAACACTCAGTCTGGTAACCCTATACAACACTCAGTCTGGTAACCCTATACAACACTCAGTCTGGTAACCCTATACAACACTCAGTCTGGTGACCCTATACAACACTCAGTCTGGTGACCCTATACAACACTCAGTCTGGTGACCCTATACAACACTCAGTCTGGTAAACCCTATACAACACTCAGTCTGGTAACCCTATACAACACTCAGTCTGGTAACCCTATACAACACTCAGTCTGGTAACCCTTATACAACACTCAGTCTGGTACCCTATACAAACACTCAGTCTGGTAACCCTATACAACACTCAGTCTGGTGACCCTATACAACACTCAGTCTGGTAACCCTATACAACACTCAGTCTGGTAACCCTATACAACACTCAGTCTGGTAACCCTATACAACACTCAGTCTGGTAACCCTATACAACATCAGTCTGGTAACCCTATACAACACTCAGTCTGGTGACCCTATACAACACTCAGTCTGGTACCCTATACAACACTCAGTCTGGTAACCCTATACAACACTCAGTCTGGTAACCCTATACAACACTCAGTCTGGTAACCCTATACAACACTCAGTCTGGTAACCCTATACAACACTCAGTCTGGTAACCCTATACAAACACTCAGTCTGGTGACCCCTATACAACACTCAGTCTGGTAACCCTATACAACACTCAGTCTGGTAACCCTATACAACACTCAGTCTGGTAACCCTATACAACACTCAGTCTGGTAACCCTATACAACACTCAGTCTGGTAACCCTATACAACACTCAGTCTGGTAACCCTATACAACACTCAGTCTGGTAACCCTATACAACACTCAGTCTGGTAACCCTATACAACACTCAGTCTGGTAACCCTATACAACACTCAGTCTGGTAACCCTATACAACACTCAGTCTGGTAACCCTATACAACACTCAGTCTGGTAACCCTATACAACACTCAGTCTGGTAACCCTATACAACACTCAGTCTGGTAACCCTATACAACACTCAGTCTGGTAACCCTATACAACACTCAGTCTGGTAACCCTATACAACACTCAGTCTGGTAACCCTATACAACACTCAGTCTGGTAACCCTATACAACACTCAGTCTGGTAACCCTATACAACACTCAGTCTGGTAACCCTATACAACACTCAGTCTGGTAACCCTATACAAACACTCATCTGGTAACCCTATACAACACTCAGTCTGGTAACCCTATACAACACTCAGTCTGGTAACCTATACAACACTCAGTCTGGTAACCCTATACAACACTCAGTCTGGTAACCCTATACAACACTCAGTCTGGTGACCTATACAACACTCAGTCTGGTGACCCTATACAACACTCAGTCTGGTAACCCTATACAACACTCAGTCTGGTAACCCTATACAACACTCAGTCTGGTGACCCTATACAACACTCAGTCTGGTAACCCTATACAACACTCAGTCTGGTGACCCTATACAACACTCAGTCTGGTAACCCTATACAACACTCAGTCTGGTAACCCTATACAACACTCAGTCTGGGTCTGGTAACCCTATACAACACTCAGTCTGGTGACCCTATACAACACTCAGTCTGGTAACCCTATACAACACTCAGTCTGGTAACCCTATACAACACTCAGTCTGGTAACCCTATACAACACTCAGTCTGGTAACCCTAACCCTATACAACACTCAGTCTGGTAACCCTAAACTGTGAGATGAGGTCTAATCCTGTTATTGTAGATGAGGTCTAAGTCTATGGTACTGTAGATGAGGTGTATGGTACTGTAGATGAGGTCTATGGTACTGAAGATGAGGTCTATGGTACTGTAGATGAGGTCTAAGTCTATGGTACTGTAGATGAGGTGTATGGTACTGTAGATGAGGTCTATGGTACTGAAGATGAGGTCTATGGTACTGAAGATGAGGTCTATGGTACTGAAGATGAGGTCTATGGTACTGTAGATGAGGTCTATGGTACTGAAAATGGGGTTTATGGTACTGTAGATGAGGTTTAACGCTGGTACCGGTAGGCACCAAGAAGTCATCACACTCTCAATCCCACTTCTGGCAGCAATGCAGCAAATTTCACATTGTAAAAATTGTAATGCTAAGAAATGAGTATTTACCACTTCATATTTCATAGGTTTCATGCATTTCAATATGGTGTATTACTGTACATCCAGTACAGTTTGTCATGCACCTTTATTCGTTAACAATTAAAGTGCATTTTATGTATAAATGTAAATGTGTACACGTGGTGTCTTGATCAGGTCATTAAAGCTCTAAGTCCTGTCCTTTCACAGTGGGAGGTGTGTGTTTGTAACTGTTGTCTGTTCTGTTGCCTTTTCTCTCGGCACTGCGTGAGGAGTGGCAGGTCTTGGAACTGATCGACATCAACAAACATTTCTCCCCAACACCCAGGACACACAACACATGATGCCACATCTGTTGTGTGACTCCCATGCAGTCTCGTAGGTCTGTCTCGTCCCCTGGCAGAAACTTTTATCTATGGTGTCAGTTTTAATGAGACCGAGCATCACTTTCTGTATTGGCTTCACGCCAGATACCACGGAGCTGTGGGTGGGAATGATCGTGGATCTATCCGTTTTCTTCTGTTGGAGCGCTCGGAACAGTGGCGGGCACAGCCTACACCGGTAGCGACGCTGACGCAGTCCCGCAATAAGCGAGAAAAGTGTAACTGCCTCAAGACAGACAGAATGCGTTTTCTGTTGAGTGTCCTGTACCCGGTGCTTTCAATCACGGTCTTCGGATTATATCCGTCAATGGTGAGTTTCCCCTCCTAATTTCTTACAATTCAACGCGAGATCTCTGCATGTTTCCGTGTCTTTGCTTCAGGATCTGCGATGTTGTGCCTAAATTCACCTTTATTCACATAGCCTCAAATGGAATGGGTCTCCTCAATTAGCCTACACACATTGCATGTTCTGATATTCGTTTTCGTTTGGCGTTGCCTGCAATAACTGTGTCTGAAAATATTCAAAATAATATGAACAATTCACAATATCAGTGAGGCAAGAAAATGATTGTTTTTAGAGTGACTGAGTATATTGTAATAACTCGCATTTGATTCTCCTGAATATTCGGAGAGAACAGTAGACTCAGCAGCAGAATCAAGCAGTGGATCCCGTTCGGATGTTAAGCACTGGAGACCGGAAACTTTAAAGTGATGAAAATGCTTATTGCAGGATCCCACATAAATCTCACGAATTGATAGATATTTTCATTATGTAGGCTACATCTTTAACGTAGTCAAAGACCACAACTTCTGTTTTTAGCTTTTCTTAAATTCCTCAACCGGCTCTCCTAGTGTATCATCCCGTTCCCAGAGGATGTTGTCAGTGAACGAATACTGGCACTGACAAGTGGAGTCTATGGAAGCTGTGTTCATATTTTCTGTCGCATATAAACCTCTTCGAGGAAGTATTCAAGACTTGGAATTTAGGTGAACTAGTGACAGTTGGTTTTATCCCCTTCACGGATCGTCTCTGTTGAAACTATGAGCGAATAAGAAACTCAACTTGGTGCTGTCTGATTGAGGACGACTGGGCGGAGTGGTGAGGAACGCTGTCGAGCTTGTTCAAAACTCAGTGGTGCTGAAACCATTCAATCAACGACAAGGGGCGCAGGCGGCGTGCCGTCTCCTTCTTCTTGAGTTCGATTTCATGTCGATTCCCGATCTCAGCCAATTGCTATTCTGATATCAATATGTTCTAGAGGGCCAATTTCATTTTACCCTGAGACACATCTATGTATTACTCCAAATATATATGTATGTATTGATAACCTTATACAAGTTAACTTTTTTATTGGTTAATTAGGCTACTGTGTAAGTTTTACTCAATCAAACCTTTATCGGAAATATACGACCAGATATGGGCCTAGATATTCATTTTAAAAACTGTCACAATTTACAGTAATTTGGTCAATTTACAGTACTTTGGTCAATTTACAGTACCTTGAACAATTTTCAGTACTTTGGTCAATTTACAGTACCTTGATCAATTTACAGTACTTTGGTCAATTTACAGTACCTTGGTCAATTTACAGTACCTTGATCAATTTACAGTACTTTGGTCAATTTACAGTACCTTGATCAATTTACAGTACTTTGGTCAATTTACAGTACCTTGGTCAATTTACAGTACTTTGGTCAATTTACAGTACTTTGGTCAATTTACAGTACCTTGATCAATTTACAGTACCTTGGTCAAATTACAGTACTTTGGTAATTTGATCACCACATTGTGACAGTCAGACCATTGTCAATCAAACCTTGAGCATCTTTAAACAACCCAGTGTAATTTGATGATCGCCACAGTGAGCTCCTAAAGTATTGGGACAGTGACAAGTGTTGTTGTTGTTTTGGGCTCTGTACTCCAGAACTTTGGATTTGAAATGATACAATGACTATGAGGTTAAAGTGCAGACTGTCAGCTTTAATTTGAGGGTATTTTCATCCATAGAGTGAAACTTTTAGAAATTACAGCACGTTTTGTACATAGACTCCCCATGTTAGGGGACCAAAAGTTGGAATGAATTCACTTATGTGTATTAGAGTAGTCAAAAGCGTAGTATTTGATCCCATAGTCCTAGTACACAATGATTACATCAAGCTTGCAACTCTACACACTTGTTGGATGCATTTGCTGTTTGTTTTGGTTGTGTTTCAGATTATTGTGTGACCAATAGAAATGAATGGTAAATCAGGTATTGTGTCATTTTAGAGTCACTTTTATTGTAAATCACAATAGAATATGTTTCTAAACATGTTTAGATGAATGTGGACGCTACCATGATTACGGATAGTCCTGAATGAATCGAGAACAATGATGAGTGAGAAAGTTAGACGCACAAAAAATATATATTGAGGAGATGATATTCGTGCATCTGTAACTTTCTCACTCATCATTGTTCTCCATTCATTCAGGACTATCCGTAAACATGGTAGCATTCACATGAATGTAAAAGTGTTTAGAAACATAATATATTCTTATTTACAATAAAAGTGACACAATACATTATTTACCATTAATTTCTATTGGGCACAAAATTATTTGAAACATCACTAAAAACAAACAGCAAATGCTTACAATAACTCTGTAGAGTCAAAAGCTTGATGTAATTGTTGTGTTTTTAGGAATATGGGACCAGATACTAAACTAAACTTGTGACTATTTTCATCTCTAAAAGTCTGTGGGGGGGAGGGGGGCTAACATATGGAGTTGTTTAAAGATGGTCATACCGTGGATCATTTGATTTAGAATTTTACATTTGATTTGATTCTTGTATTTGATAAAATATTGAATTTGGCCTTTACTACTATAGCCTACTTAGCTAACGTATGGATGGTCATACCATGGATCATTTAGCTATTTGATTTAGAATTTTTGGACCTCTTTAGGTATGCATTTTATTATTTGAAAAAATATTGAACTTGGCCTTCACTACGATAGCTCATAGAAACACATTGAATAACACGGTCATAAATTGTAAGGGTTGCGGAACAGGTGGCAGTGAAGCGAGATGCAGGAGAGCAGAGATAGGTAATAGCCAGAGCAGTTTAATTACAGAACCCACGGCAATACAAAAATAACCTACATGGGTACATAGCGTACAAGCACTTACAAACAAACAATTCCACACAAGGACATGGGGGAAACAGAGGGTTAAATACACAACAATTAATGATGGAAATGGAAACCAGGTGTAAGAAAACAAGACAAAACAAATGGAAAGGGAAAAGTGGATCGAAGATGGCTAGAAGACCTGTGACGCCAACCGCCGAACACCGCCCGAACAAGGAGAGGAAACGACTTCGGTGCTACCCCTCCAGCAGCACGCCGACACCGGCCTCGGGGACGACCTGGAGGGCGAGGTGCAGGGCGATCCGGACGGAGACGGTGGAACTCCCGCAGCATTGAAGGGTCCAACACGTCCTCCACCAGATCCCAGCATCTCTCCTCTGGACCATACCCCTCCCAGTCCACGAGTTACTGAAGGCCAGACGTCTTGAATCCAGTATGGATCGAACGGAGTACGCCGGGTCCCCCTCGATGTCCAGAGGGGGAGGAGGAACCTCCCGCACCTCAGACTCCTGGAGCGGGCCAGCCACCACCAACCTGAGGAGAGACACATGGAACGAGGGGTTAATACGGTAATCTGGGGGAAGTTGTAATCTGTAACTCACCTCGTTCTGTCTCCTCAGGACTTTAAATCGTCCCACAAACCGTAGACCCAGCTTCCGGCAGGGCAGGTGGAGGGGCAGGTTTCGGGTCGAGAGCCAGACCCGGTCCCCCGGTACGAACACCGGAGCCAAACTGCGGTGACAGTCTGCGCCGGCTTTCTGGCGCAGCATGGCACGCAGAAGGTGAACATGGACGGCGTCCCATGTTTCCTCTGTGCGCCGGAACGAGTCGTCCACCACAGGAGCCTCGGTCTGAGCCAGAACCGGCTGATACCCCAGTTCGCACTGGAAGTGGGAGAGATTAGTGGAGGAGTGGCGGAGCGAGTTCTGGGCCATCTCTGCCCAGGGCACGAACGCCGCCCACTCCCCCGGCCGGTCCTGGCTATAAGACCTCAGAAACCTACCCACATCCTGTGCGCTCCTCGTCCCCTGCCGCAGGTGGAAAAGACGTTCACCCACCGCTCTACCCTCAGGCGGGTGGTTGACGACTGCCCGGAAATGACAGATGAACTCCTCAAAGTGGTCCAGCACCGCATCTCCTTCCACCCACATGGCGCTGGCCCACTCCAGGGCTTTCCCTGAGACGAGGGTGGACACCCTCTCACGGCCCGAAGGAGCCGGGTGGACGGTCGCCAGGTATAAATCCAACTGCAGCAGGAAACCCTGGCAGCGGGCAGCCGTCCCATCATCCCCGGGGAGTTTGAGACGAATCCCACTGGAACCGGGTGCAGGGGCAGTGAGTAGTGGAGGCCCCTGTTGTGCTGGGGGAGGCGCTGGAGAAACTCCCAGTGGTCCATGATTTGGACAAAGAGGGTCCATGGCTGCGCCGAGATGGTAGATCATCGCCTCTTGCTCCAGGACGCGCTCCTCGACCCCTATACCAGGTTCACCTTCTCCTGCTGACTCCATATGGGTGGTGTGGAATTCTGTAAGGGTTGCGGAACTGGTGCCAGTGAAGTCAGACGCAGGAGACCAGAGAAAGGTAATAGCCGGAGCAGTTTAATTACAAAACCCACGGCAATATAAAAATAACCAACATGGGTACAAAACCTGACGCGCACCAGTAACATAACATACAAGCACTTACAAACAAACAATTCAGCACAAGGACATGGGGGGAACAGAGGGTTAACCTCTCTAGGGTAGGAGAGACGCTCACGTCCCACCAGGCCAACATCCGGTGAAACTGCAGAGAGCTAACATTTTAAATACACCATTTGTTATAGTAAACAAAAAATACACCTTTGTTGTATTAAACATTCTTGTAAATACATGCATTTTACATCATTTAAAAGATGAACGTCTTATTCATTCTGCCACTGTGTCAGATTTCAAAAAGCCCTTACTGCGAAAGCAAACATGCAATTTACTGTGGATAGCGCCACACACACACACACACACACACACACACACACACACAAGTATTACTAGCATTTTCCAACCAAGCATTAGCGTCAAGAAAGTCAGAAATAACAATAAAATAAATCGCTTACCATTGAAGATCTTCCTCTGGTGGCAATGCCAAGTGAACAGTGAATGTTCGTTTTGTTTGATAAAATACATTTTTATAGCCTAACACAAAACATTTGTAAACCGGTTGCGTCGTGATTTCCGTCTCATTCAACTTTGGACAAAGCGTTCGTGGTAATTACACACACTAAACAAACGTTTATCCAGTCATGGTTGGTTTCATTGCAATCCTCTGGTTGTTACTAACACAACCATACATGATGGTTCTTTTCCCGGGACGTATTGACCGAAACAAACTGATTTGAAGACACCAATCAATGACCTCATTGCGCACCAATGGTAGGACCGGTCTATTGTTGATAGACTGTATTTTGGCCCAATGACCACTGATCATCTTGAAATCTAGCTTGCAGGATAGCCAATGACAGGAAGTAAAACGACAATATGTAATGGTTATACGTTCGAAGACCAGCCGTTGTCGTAAACTCTGGTAAGTTCTAATGCTAACGTCATTGTTTGAAATTAATATGAAATATTATTCATTTGAGATTTTTTTATTTTATTTGCATTAAATAAAAATATCAACTGTAATGAAATGTGTTAAGTACACATTGGCAATACTGTGTGTGTGATATATATTTAAAATTCCTTATACATAAACTTGGAATTGATCAGCACTTCACCATAGTGATTATGTTCCCTGTACTCTATATATATCTGTTTATATTACGTGTTGATACAGGGCTCATATGTGAAAGTATTGTTACTGATTTTTAAAATCTTTCACAGTGGCAGTGATTCTGAATTTGAGCCACCAATGTCTAGGTGTCCATCTCCCTCTGAAGCTGGTTCATCCAGCCGGACCCACGCTGTCTCCGGCTCCACACCTACCTGACCATCTAGAGATGTGAAGTCAGTGACAAAGAAGAGGAGGTGGGGAAGAGAGGAGACAGAGGGCCAGAGGGTCGTTGGCACTCTGTGTTAGAAGATGATGTGGAACCAAATCCACCAGTTTTTAGACCCAAAAGGCAGCCAGGACCTCAACTAGACATGACTGCAAAGTACAGCCCCCTTCATCTTTTTCAACTGTTTTTCACCTCGTCAGTTGTTGATTCCCTGGTGCCGAACACCGATAAGTACGGGGCTAAGAAGCAGGCAGGAAAGAAAGAGGCATGGAAGACCATTTCCATGTCAGACCTTTTCTGCTACTTTTCAATGGTCATTTACATGGGGCTGGTGAAGTTGAAAACTCTAAGGGACTACTGGAAAATGTCAGCTCTCAATCAACTGCCTTTCCCCATGACTGTCATGTCTTGTAAAAGGTTTCTGACTATCTCACGGGCACTTCACATCAGTGACCCAGAAGTTGATGGGGAGAATGACAAGACGAGAGGCACACCAAGGTTTGATAGGCTCTGTAAAATAAAACCTCTCTACCCCAGCATCGTTGATGCCTGCAAGACTTATTTTCAGCCCGCCCAGAACCTGTCCATCGATGAGAGGATGGTAGCTTCAAAGGCCAGAATCAGCAAACAATACATGCGTAACAAACCAACCAAATGGGGTTAAAAGCTGTTTGTTTTGGCTGATTCTGTATGTGCCTACACTTGCAATTTTTTTGTTTATGAGGGGAAAAACAGTTTTGCTACCAGTAATGGACTGAGTTATGATTCCGTTTTGGAGTTATTGGATTTTCAACTGCTGGGGAAGGGCTACAAACTGCTTGTGGACAACTCTACACAAGCCCTAACCTGTTTACAGAGCTGAGGAAGCGGGAGGTGTCGGCTTGTGGCACCATTCGTACCAACAGGGTGGGATTTCCAAAGATCAAGGTGAACGACATGCCTAAGCGGGCTGAGCGAGATACCATGCGATGGATCCATGAAGATGGCCTGCTCTTTGTGAAGTGGATGGACACCAGAGAGGTGGTCATGTGCTCCAGTCTCCACACGTCATTCAGTGGAGATCACGTCGTCAGGCGTGTGAAGATGGTGCCGGGGCATGGACCACAAAAATGGCCCCATTCCAGCTGCTGTGAAGGACTACAACAAGAGCATGGGAGGTGTGGATCTGTCAGATGCGCTGATAAGATACTACAATGTTCTTCACAAGACCATGAAATGGTACAAAACATTTTTCTATAATTTCATTGACATTGCTGTGGTGAATTCCTTCATCCTCCAGAAGAAAATGGCCAAGAGCTGTGGACAGCCCCCCATCTCACAGCTAGCCTTCAGGGAGCTGCTCATCCAGGAGCCTGCTAGCTAGAGCAAGTCCACTGCAGCACCTTCTGTCCCCTCTACCTCTGTCCCTTCTGCTCCAACCAGTGGTGTTCACCTGCCCAGATTAATCTCTGCAGGCATGAATGTGCCTCAGGGCAAAAAGGGCACAGTAGGGAGACGTCGTTATGCCCTTTGTCACAGGAAATGCCCCACACCTGCACCACCTGTTCAGTAAGCCTCTGCTTTACAGCAGAAAGAGACTGCTATGGGCCATGGCACCAGCAGCACAATATTGTGTAGAGGACTGAGGGTCTTCACAATATTGTAAATAGAAAATGTGTAAATATTTACCCTTGTTTGTTTGTTTATTATTATTATTTAATTAAATTATTTTCTTCATATATATATATATATATATTTATTTTTTGGGGTATTTTAGAATAGCATTTATGTAGTTTGTATATAGTTATTTCCTTCAAAATGTATCACTGTACCAATTCGGCCACTTCGGTACATTTGGGTACATTTGTGTGGGACACCTGGGTGACTTTATGCTCAATGTCATGAAGCTCGCTCATTTTGGAAGTTATCTGTCTAATCCTTTGCACAGCTATTGTTGCCATCCTATGTTCTTCATTCAAACCATCCCCAGCATCCTCTCTGTATGTTTGGCTGTTCTTGTTCATTTGAAAGATGATGCAGGAACAATAAAAAACAGAAAACGTATGTTTATTTCCTTGTATTTTCTTCTACCAGATCTATGGTGTTATATTCTCCTACAATTCAATTCACATTTCCACAAAATTCAGAGTGTTTCCTTTCAAATGATATCAAGAATATGCATACCCTTGCCTCTGGGCCTGAGCTACAGGCAGTTAGATTAGGGTATGTCTTCAGGCGGAAATTGAGAAGAAGGGGGGGACCCCAAAGAGGTTAAATACACAACAATTAATGATGGAAATGAAAAACAGGTGTGTAAGAAAACAAGACAAAATGGCTAGAAGACCAGTGACGTCGACCTCCGAACACCGACCCGAACACCGACCCGAACACCGCCCCGAACACCACCCCAAACACCGCCCCGAACACCGCCCCGAACACCGCCCCGAACAAGGAGAGGAACGACTTCGGTGGAAGTCGTAACATAAATGGCAAAAAAAAAGGAATAAGGTTTTGAATTGTCTCCCCTACATCTAGGAGGTATAATAAAGCTCAGAAAATAGATAGTTTTATGGACACATATTTAACCCCTTATTTTTTGTTGTTCCATTCATTTGTATGGGTTACCTTCAGATGAGCAAAAGGGAGAACATCGTTGTGTGTGTGTGAGAGTCTCCTCTTTGACCAGAGTGATCATATTAGTTTTACAGGCCAAAATCGTTCAGAGGATATAGATGTTTTTGTGAGAAGACCGGGATGTCTCATGTTCTGACTAACACCATTGTAGCTTTGCCACCTTCCACCACAGAAGCGAAATGCTGACAAAGGAGGATGAGGTGTTTGAGACTCATGGAGTAAAACCAGCTGGCGGATTTTCATGGGGATTTTTTAATTAAATTGATGCACGGGAATAACGGTTGATAACTCTTAGGATTTAATACACAACGTGAATTTGTCCCGATACTTTAGGTCCCCTAAAATGGAGGGACTATGTACAAAAATCGCTGAAATTTCTAAACGGTTCACCCGATATGGATGAAAATCCCCTCAAATGAAAGCTGACAGTCTGCTCTTTCACCTCACAGTTGTATCATTTCAAATCCAAAGTTCTGGAGTACAGAGTCAAAACAACAACACATGTGGCACTGTCCCAATACTTTTGGAGATCACTGAACATAGAAAACATTAAGGACACCTGCTCTCTCTCCATGACAGACTGACCAGGTGAATCCAGGTGAAATGTATTATCCTTCATTGATGTCACTTGTTAAATCTATTTCAATCAGTGTAGATGAAGGGGAGGAGACAGGTTAAAGAAGGATTTTTAAGCCTTGAGACAATTGAGACATAGATTTTGTATGCGTGCCAATCAGAGGGTAAAGACAAAATATGCTTTTGAATGGGGTATGGTAGTTGGTGCAAGGTGTGCCGGTTTGTGTCAAGAACTGCAACACTGCTGGGTTTTTCACACTCAACAGTTTCCTGTGTGTATCAATAATGGTCCACCACCCAAAGGACATGCAACCAACCTGTCAAAACTGTGGGGAGCATTGGGTTCAACATGACCCAGCATCCCTGTGGAACGCTTTTGGCACCTTGCAGAGTCCATGCCCTCGCCGAATAGAGGCTGTTCTGAGGGAAAAAAGGGGTGCAACTCAATATAGTCACACACACACGCACGCACGCACGCACGTGCACACACGCACGTACACACACACACACACACACACACACACACACACACACGCACGCACACACGCACGTACACACACACGCATGTACACACACACACGCACGTACACGCACGCACGCACGTACACACACGCACACACGCACACGCACTCACACACGCACGCGCACGCACATGCACACACGCACGTACACACACACACGCACACGCACGCACACACACGCACGCACATGCACACACGCACACACACACACACACGCACACACGCACGCACACACACGCACGCACATGCACACACACACGCACGCACGCACACACACACACAGCGGTCAGTGTTAATTGATCTGTAAAATGTGAGAGAATACAGCTTACCCTAGTATGTAGGGTTAAGGCTCAATGAGATGAAAATGGTACATTAGAGCCCTAGATAAGATCAAACCATTGTAATTTGTCCCGTGAATGTATCTCTTGGTTTCGTCTATTATACCACATTGTGAGAAAAAAAACATTATTTGATGTTGAATATGAATGTGAAACTCAAGGGACAGAGGGACAGAGACAATTGCCAACAGCTGGTGATATTTTCCACTATAAATTGATTCTCTTCAAATCCCTCGCAGCTATTTTCGCTAATATGAAATATTAATCATTCAGTTCAGGAGATTTGGCTTGGCAAATACTTTCGTTCAAGCTAAATATGAGATGAGGAGACTGTCGAACAGAGGTCAGGACGTGAGAGACAAAAGTCCTTGACATGCAGATCCCTTTCTCTCTCTCTCTTTCTCTCTCTCTCTCTCTCATGTATCTCTCTCTCTCTCTCGTTCTGTCTGTCTCTCTCTCGCTCTCTCTCTCTCGCTCTCTCGCTCTCTCTCTCGCTCTCTCTCTCTCTCTCTCTCTCTCTCTCTCTCTCTCTCTCTCTCTCCCACCCCTATCTCTCTGTGAGTCAGCATGACTGCTTTACAATTCCTTGTGAATAAAAAAAATCACAAGCCTAATGATGTGACAACAACACTGACGTCAAAACAATTTGTTATAATACATGTTGGTTTTCACTGGGTCCTTGTCTTCAAAGCTCCGGGTATTGGATCGGAAATAAACAAAACAGTGCATTATTTTGTTACAGTGGGCCCAGCAAACCAAAATTGGTTTTGTAAACGTTCTCAGAACATTCGTTAGGTCGCAGCAAATGTTCTCATAACACAAAGCCATGCTGATGATTATAGAATGTTTGCATAAAACATTCCAAGAAAACATTTAATCTTTAAAGGTTCCCAGAATGTTTCATTAGGTTGTGGGAACAGTCTGGTGAGAACATTATCAAATCAAATCAAATCAAATGTATTTATATAGCCCTTCGTACATCAGCTGATATCTCAAAGTGCTGTACAGAAACCCAGCCTAAAACCCCAAACAGCAAGCAATGCAGGTGTAGAAGCACGGTGGCTAGGAAAAACTCCCTAGAAAGGCCAATACCTAGGAAGAAACCTAGAGAGGAACCAGGCTATGTGGGGTGGCCAGTCCTCTTCTGGCTGTGCCAGGTGGAGATTATAACAGAACATGGCCAAGATGTTCAAATGTTCATAAATGACCAGCATGGTCGAATAATAATAAGGCAGAACAGTTGAAACTGGAGCAGCAGCACGGTCAGGTGGAAGTTGAAACTGGAGCAGCAGCATGGCCAGGTGGACTGGGGACAGCAAGGAGTCATCATGTCAGGTAGTCCTGGGGCATGGTCCTAGGGCTCAGGTCAGTTGAAACTGGAACAGCAGCATGGCCAGGTGGACTGGGGACAGCAAGGAGTCATCATGTCAGGTAGTCCTGGGGCATGGTCCTAGGGCTCAGGTCCTCCGAGAGAGAGAAAGAAAGAGAGAAGGAGAGAATTAGAGAACGCACACTTAGATTCACACAGGACACCGAATAGGACAGGAGAAGTACTCCAGATATAACAAACTGACCCCAGCCCCCCGACACAAACTACTGCAGCATAAATACTGGAGGCTGAGACAGGAGGGGTCAGGAGACACTGTGGCCCCATCCGAGGACACCCCCGGACAGGGCCAAACAGGAAGGATATAACCCCACCCACTTTGCCAAAGTACAGCCCCTACACCACTAGAGGGATATCTTCAACCACCAACTTACCATCCTGAGACAAGGCTGAGTATAGCCCACAAAGATCTCCGCCACGGCACAACCCAAGGGGGGGGGGGGCGCCAACCCAGACAGGATGACCACAACAGTGAATCAACCCACTCAGGTAACGCACCCCCTCCAGGGACGGCATGAGAGAGCCCCAGCAAGCCAGTGACTCAGCCCCTGTAATAGGGTTAGAGGCAGAGAATCCCAGTGGAAAGAGGGGAACCGGCCAGGCAGAGACAGCAAGGGCGGTTCGTTGCTCCAGAGCCTTTCCGTTCACCTTCCCACTCCTGGGCCAGACTACACTCAATCATATGACCCACTGAAGAGATAAGTTCCATAAAAATGGAGCTCTATAGGAGAAAGCCCTGCCTCCAGCTGTTTGCTTAGAAATTCTAGGGACAATTAGGAGGCCTGCGTCTTGTGACCGTAGCGTACGTGTAGGTATGTACGACAGGACCAAATCAGAGAGATAGGTAGGAGCAAGCCCATGTAATGCTTTGTAGGTTAGCAGTAAAACCTTGAAATCAGCCCTTGCTTTGACAGGAAGCCAGTGTAGAGAGGCTAGCACTGGAGTAATATGATCAAATTTTTTGGTTCTAGTCAGGATTCTAGCAGCCGTATTTAGCACTAACTGAAGTTTATTTAGTGCTTTATCCGGGTAGCCGGAAAATAGAGCATTGCAGTAGTCTAACCTAGAAGTGACAAAAGCATGGATTAATTTTTCTGCATCATTTTTGGACAGAAAGTTTCAGATTTTTGCAATGTTACGTAGATGGAAAAAAGCTGTCCTCGAAATGGTCTTGATATGTTCTTCAAAAGAGAGATCAGGGTCCAGAGTAACGCCGAGGTCCTTCACAGTTTTATTTGAGACAACTGTACAACCATTAAGATTAATTGTCAGATTCAACAGAAGATCTCTTTGTTTCTTGGGACCTAGAACAAGCATCTCTGTTTTGTCCGAGTTTAATAGTAGAAAGTTTGCAGCCATCCACTTCCTTATGTCTGAAACACATGCTTCTAGCGAGGGCAATTTTGGGGCTTCACCATGTTTCATTGAAATGTACAGCTGTGTGTCATCCGCATAGCAGTGAAAGTTTACATTATGTTTTCGAATAACATCCCCAAGAGGTAAAATATATAGACATGTGTAAAATATATAGTGAAAACAATAGTGGTCCTAAAACGGAACCTTGAGGAACACCGAAATTTACAGTTGATTTGTCAGAGGACAAACCATTCACAGAGACAAACTGATATCTTTCCGACAGATAAGATCTAAACCAGGCCAGAACATGTCCGTGTAGACCAATTTGGGTTTCCAATCTCTCCAAAAGAATGTGGTGATCGATGGTATCAAAAGCAGCACTAAGGTCTAGGAGCACGAGGACAGATGCAGAGCCTCGGTCCGATGCTTTTAAAATGTCATTTACCACCTTCACAAGTGCCGTCTCAGTGCTATGATGGGGTCTAAAACCAGACTGAAGCATTTCGTATACATTGTTTGTCTTCAGGAAGGCAGTGAGTTGCTGCGCAACAGCCTTCTCTAAAATTTTTGAGAGGAATGGAAGATTCGATATAGGCCGATAGTTTTTTATATTTTCTGGGTCAAGGTTTGGCTTTTTCAAGAGAGGCTTTATTACTGCCACTTTTAGTGAGTTTGGTACACATCCAGTGGATAGAGAGCCGTTTATTATGTTCAACATAGGAGGGCCAAGCACAGGAAGCAGCTCTTTCAGTAGTTTAGTTGGAATAGGGTCCAGTATGCAGCTTGAAGGTTTAGAGGCCATGATTATTTTCATCATTGTGTCAAGAGATATAGTACTAAAACACTTGAGCGTCTCTCTTGATCCTAGGTCCTGGCAGAGTTGTGCAGACTCAGGACAACTGAGGTTTGGAGGAATACGCAGGTTTAAAGAGGAGTCCGTAATTTGCTTTCTAATAATCATAATCTTTTCCTCAAAGAAGTTCATGAATTTATCACTGCTAAAGTGAAAGTCATCCTCTCTTGGGGAATGCTGCTTTTTAGTTAGCTTTGCGACAGTTTTAAAAAGGAATTTCGGATTGTTCTTATTTTCCTCAATTAAGTTAGAAAAATAGGATGATCGAGCAGCAGTAAGGGCTCTACGGTACTGCACGGTACTGTCCTTCCAAGCTAGTCGGAAGACTTCCAGTTTGGTGTGGCGCCATTTCCGTTCCAATTTTCTGGAAGCTTGCTTCAGAGCTCGGGTATTTTCTGTGTACCAGGGAGCTAGTTTCTTATGAGACATTTTTTTTGTTTTTAGGGGTGCAACTGCATCTAGGGTATTGCGCAAGGTTAGATTGAGATCCTCAGTTAGGTGGTTAACTGATTTTTGTCATCTGGCGTCCTTGGGTAGGCAGAGGGAGTCTGGAAGGGCATCAAGGAATCTTTGTGTTGTCTGTGAATTTATAGCACGACTTATGGTGACATCACAAAAGATATGTTACCAAAACACTGTAGCTCTAAATCTCGGACGATACGAAAGAGAGGTTGAACAGGCTGGTAATAGGGGTTGCAACAATGGCGGCGGATAGTTTTAGAGAGAGAGGGTCCAGATTGTCTAGCCCAGCTGATTTGTATGAGTCCAGTTTTTGCAGCTCTTTCAGAACATCAGCTGTCTGGATTTGGGTGAAGGAGAAGCTGGAGAGGCTTGGGCGAGTAGCTGCGCGGGGGGGGGGGGGGGGATGTTGGCTGGGGTTGGAGTAGCCAGGAGGAAGGCATGGCCAGCCGTTGAGAAATGCTTATTGAAATGTTTAGATTATCATAGATTTATCAGTGGTGACCGTGTTACCTAGCCTCAGTGCAATGGGCAGCTGGGAAGAGGTGCTCTTGTTCTCCATGGACTTTGCAGTGTCCCAAAACTTTTTGGAGTTAGAGCTACTGGATGCAAATTTCTGCTTCAAAAAGCTCATCTTTGCTTTCCTGACTGACTGCGTGTATTGGTTCCTGACTTCCCTGAACAGTTGCATATCGTGGGGACTATTCAATGCTATTGCAGTCCGCCACAGGATTTTTTTGTGCTGGTCAAGGGCAGTCAGGTCTGGAGTGGACCAAGGGCTGACGGGATGAGGTCAATATCCTTCCAGGATACCCGGGCCAGGTCGATTAGAAAGGCCTGCTCGGAGAAGTGTTTTAGGGATCGTTTGACAGTGATGAGGGGTGGTCGTTTGACCGCGGATCCATAGCGGATACAGGCAATGAGGCAGTGATCGCTGAGATCCTGATTGAAAACAGCAGAGATGTATTTGGAGGGCAAGTTGGTCAGGACAATGTCTATGAGGGTGCCTATGTTAACGGATATGGGGTTGTACCTGGTGGGTTCCTTGATGATTTGTGTGAGATTGAGGGCATCTAGCTCAGATTGTAGGACTGCCGGGGTGATAAGCATATCCCAGTTTAGGTCACCTAACAGAATGAACTCTGAAGCTAGATGGGGGGCGATCAATTCACAAATGGTGTCCAGGGCACAGCTTGGAGTGGAGGGGGGTCGATAGCAGGCGGCAACAGTGAGAGACTTATTTCTGGAGAGGTTCATTTTTAAAATTAGAAGTTCAAACTGTTTGGGTATAGACCTGGAAAGTATGACAGAACTTTGCAGGCTCTCTCTGCAGTAGATTGCAACTCCTCCCCCTTTGGCAGTTCTATCTTGACGGAAAATGTTGTTGCTGGGTATGGAAATCTCAGAATTGTTGGTGGCCTTCCTAAGCCAGGATTCAGACACGGCAAGGACATCAGGGTTAGCAGAGTGTGCTAAAGCAGTGAGTAAAACAAACTTACGGAGGAGGCTTCAGATGTTGACATGCATGAAACCAAGGTTTTTTCGATCACAGAAGTCAACAAATGAGGGTGCCTGGGGACACGCGGGGCCTGGGTTTACCTCCACATCACCCGAGGAACAGAGGAGGATTAGGATGAGGGTACGGCTAAAGGTTATCAAAACTGGTCGCCTAGAGCATTGGGGACAAAAAATAAGAGGAGCAGATTTTTGGGCGTGGTAGAATAGATCCAGGGCATAATATGCAGACAGGGGTATGGTGAGGTGTGGGTACAGTGGAGGTACGCCCAGACACTGAGTGATGATAAGAGAGGTTGTATCTCTGGATAAGCTGGTTATAATGGGTGAGGTCACCGCATGTGTGGGAGGTGGGACAAAGGAGGTATCTGAGGTATAATGAGTGGAACTAGGGGCTCTGCAGTAAACTAAAACAATGATAACTAACCTAAACAACAGTATAAAAGGCATATTGACATATGAGAGAGACATACAGCGAGGCATAAATTAATCACAAGTGTTGATTTGGAGAGCTAGCTAAGACAACAACAACAGCTAATCGGCTAAAAAAACAACAGGTAAAATGGCGAAGATTGGGCAGAGGGTCGGTTAACTACACACAGAGCCTGAGTTCGCGCCTGGGGCCGGCAGATAAACAAACAAAAAATAAATAATAAATAAATAAAAACAAAATAAATATATAAACAGAATTGAGTACCGTGATTAATGGACAGTCCAGCGGGCATCAGCTATGTAGCCAAGTGATCATAGGGTCCAGGGAGCAGCAATAGATGGAACATGGAGGCCGCGGAGTAGTCGTTACTACGCTAGCACGTGGCGTTTAAAGTTAGTAACCCAGCAGGGGTTATCAGCAACCATCACTCCTGTGTTCCAATAGCACGTTATGTTAGCTAAATCAAGTTTATCATTTTAAATGTCTAATTGATCATTAGAAAACCCTTTTGCAGTTATGTTAGCACAGCTAAAAACTGTTGTCCTGATTAAAGAAGCAATAAAACAGTCCTTCTTTAGACTAATTGAGTATCTGGAGCATCTGCATTTGTTTGTTCGATTATAGGCTCAAAATGGCCCGAAACAAGGACCTTTTTTCTGAAACTCATCAGTCTATTTATGTTCTGAGAAATGAAGGCTATTCCTTGCGAGAAATTGCCAAGAAACTGAAGGTCTCGTACAATGCTGTGTACTACTCCCTTCACAGAAAAGCGCAAACTGTCTCTAACCAGAATAGAAAGAGGAGTGGGAGGCCCCGGAGCACAACTGAGCAAGAGGACAAGTATATTAGAGTGTCTAGTTTGAGAAAAAGATGCCTCACAAGTCCTCAACTGGCAGCTTCATTAAATAGTACCCGCAAAACACCAGTCTCAACGTCAACAGTGAAGAGGCAACTCCGAGATGCTGGCCTTCTAGGCAGAGTTGGAAAGAAAAAGCCATATCTCAGACTGGCCAATAAAAATGTAAAATTAAAATGGACAAAAGAACAGACACTGGACAGAGGAACTCTGCCTAGAAAGCCAGCATAACAGAGTCGCCTCTTCACTGTTGACGTTGAGACTATTTAATGAAGCTGCCAGACATGTGAGGCTGGGTGGCAGGTAAACACTAGGCTACCTGCCACCCCAATTATATTGAGCCATTATTTCAAGGAACTCCCTTCCTTCTCATATTGCTCAAAAACAGATGAAGCAACACCTTATGGCACAACGCCTCTCCTCTATTTGACTTAGGATATTCTGTGTGTATGTATTGATTTAAGTAGGCTGTGTGTGATGTTTTTAAATGTTTGAACTTCTCTCATTGAGCGTTTCTTGTCTATTGATGTTCTGTATTATGTGATGTTTCATGTTCTGTGTGGACAACAGGAAAAGTATCTGCAGCTGTTGCAACAGCTAATGGGGATCCTTATGAAATACCCGAACATAATAATAATCTGGATGGATGGATGGATAGATCTGGTCTGAACATACTGTCTATGGTAGTATGATTTACTGTGTCTGGAATTATTAGCTAACATCGCTTACATCGCCCATAGGGAGGTACAGCTGATTATTCTTAGAGCTTACATCGCCCATAGGGAGGTACAGCTGATTATTCTTAGAGCTAACATCACCCATAGGGAGGTACAGCTGATTATTCTTAGAGCTAACATCACCCATAGGGAGATAAAGCTGATTATTCTTAGAGCTAACATCACCCATAGGGAGGACCAGCTGATTATTCTTAGAGCTAACATCGCCCATAGGGAGGTACAGCTGATTATTCTTAGAGCTAACATCACCCATAGGGAGGTACAGCTGATTATTCTTAGAGCTAACATCACCCATAGGGAGGTACAGCTGATTATTCTTAGAGCTAACATCGCCCATAGGGAGGTACAGCTGATTATTCTTAGAGCTAACATCACCCATAGGGAGGTACAGCTGATTATTCTTAGAGCTAACATCACCCATAGGGAGATAAAGCTGATTATTCTTAGAGCTAACATCGCCCATAGGGAGGTACAGCTGATTATTCTTAGAGCTAACATCGCCCATAGGGAGATAAAGCTGATTATTCTTAGAGCTAACATCACCCATAGGGAGGTACAGCTGATTATTCTTAGAGCTAACATCACCCATAGGGAGATAAAGCTGATTATTCTTAGAGCTAACATCGCCCATAGGGAGATAAAGCTGATTATTCTTAGAGCTAACATCGCCCATAGGGAGATAAAGCTGATTATTCTTAGAGCTAACGTCGCCCATAGGGAGATAAAGCTGATTATTCTTAGAGCTAACACCGCCCATAGGGAGATAAAGCTGATTATTCTTAGAGCTAACATCACCCACAGGGAGATAAAGCTGATTATTCTTAGAGCTAACATCGCCCATAGGGAGATAAAGCTGATTATTCTTAGAGCTAACATCATCCATAGGGAGATAAAGCTGATTATTCTTAGAGCTAACATCACCCATATGGAGATAAAGCTGATTATTTTTCAAGCTAACATCACCCATAGGGAGATAATGCTGATTATTCTTAGAGCTAACATCACCCATATGGAGATAATGCTGATTATTCTTAGAGCTAACATCACCCATAGGGAGATAAAGCTGATTATTCTTAGAGCTAACATCACCCACAGGGAGATAAAGCTGATTATTCTTAGAGCTAACATCACCCATAGGGAGATAATGCTGATTATTCTTAGAGCTAACATCACCCATAGGGAGATAAAGCTGATTATTCTTAGAGCTAACGTCGCCCATAGGGAGATAAAGCTGATAATATCTAAAGAAAGTTTAATGTCAATAGTAATACATCATTGGACTGGTGTCTTTATCGAGTTATTTGCCCATAGGGAGATAAAGCTGATTATTCTTAGAGCTAACATCACCCATAGGGAGATAAAGCTGATTATTCTTAGAGCTAACATCACCCATAGGGAGATAAAGCTGATTATTCTTAGAGCTAACATCACCCATAGGGAGATAAAGCTGATTATTCTTAGAGCTAACATCACCCATAGGGAGATAAAGCTGATTATTCTTAGAGCTAACATCACCCATAGGGAGATAAAGCTGATTATTCTTAGAGCTAACATCACCCATAGGGAGATAATGCTGATTATTCTTAGAGCTAACATCGCCCATAGGGAGATAAAGCTGATTATTCTTAGAGCTAACATCACCCATAGGGAGGTACAGCTGATTATTCTTAGAGCTAACATCACCCATAGGGAGATAAAGCTGATTATTCTTAGAGCTAACATCACCCATAGGGAGGACCAGCTGATTATTCTTAGAGCTAACATCGCCCATAGGGAGGTACAGCTGATTATTCTTAGAGCTAACATCACCCATAGGGAGGTACAGCTGATTATTCTTAGAGCTAACATCACCCATAGGGAGGTACAGCTGATTATTCTTAGAGCTAACATCGCCCATAGGGAGGTACAGCTGATTATTCTTAGAGCTAACATCACCCATAGGGAGGTACAGCTGATTATTCTTAGAGCTAACATCACCCATAGGGAGATAAAGCTGATTATTCTTAGAGCTAACATCGCCCATAGGGAGGTACAGCTGATTATTCTTAGAGCTAACATCGCCCATAGGGAGATAAAGCTGATTATTCTTAGAGCTAACATCACCCATAGGGAGGTACAGCTGATTATTCTTAGAGCTAACATCACCCATAGGGAGATAAAGCTGATTATTCTTAGAGCTAACATCGCCCATAGGGAGATAAAGCTGATTATTCTTAGAGCTAACATCGCCCATAGGGAGATAAAGCTGATTATTCTTAGAGCTAACGTCGCCCATAGGGAGATAAAGCTGATTATTCTTAGAGCTAACACCGCCCATAGGGAGATAAAGCTGATTATTCTTAGAGCTAACATCACCCACAGGGAGATAAAGCTGATTATTCTTAGAGCTAACATCGCCCATAGGGAGATAAAGCTGATTATTCTTAGAGCTAACATCATCCATAGGGAGATAAAGCTGATTATTCTTAGAGCTAACATCACCCATATGGAGATAAAGCTGATTATTTTTCAAGCTAACATCACCCATAGGGAGATAAAGCTGATTATTCTTAGAGCTAACATCACCCACAGGGAGATAAAGCTGATTATTCTTAGAGCTAACATCACCCATAGGGAGGTACAGCTGATTATTCTTAGAGCTAACATCACCCATAGGGAGATAAAGCTGATTATTCTTAGAGCTAACATCGCCCATAGGGAGATAAAGCTGATTATTCTTAGAGCTAACATCGCCCATAGGGAGATAAAGCTGATTATTCTTAGAGCTAACGTCGCCCATAGGGAGATAAAGCTGATTATTCTTAGAGCTAACACCGCCCATAGGGAGATAAAGCTGATTATTCTTAGAGCTAACATCACCCACAGGGAGATAAAGCTGATTATTCTTAGAGCTAACATCGCCCATAGGGAGATAAAGCTGATTATTCTTAGAGCTAACATCATCCATAGGGAGATAAAGCTGATTATTCTTAGAGCTAACATCACCCATATGGAGATAAAGCTGATTATTTTTCAAGCTAACATCACCCATAGGGAGATAATGCTGATTATTCTTAGAGCTAACATCACCCATATGGAGATAATGCTGATTATTCTTAGAGCTAACATCACCCATAGGGAGATAAAGCTGATTATTCTTAGAGCTAACATCACCCACAGGGAGATAAAGCTGATTATTCTTAGAGCTAACATCACCCATAGGGAGATAATGCTGATTATTCTTAGAGCTAACATCACCCATAGGGAGATAAAGCTGATTATTCTTAGAGCTAACGTCGCCCATAGGGAGATAAAGCTGATAATATCTAAAGAAAGTTTAATGTCAATAGTAATACATCATTGGACTGGTGTCTTTATCGAGTTATTTGCCCATAGGGAGATAAAGCTGATTATTCTTAGAGCTAACATCACCCATAGGGAGATAAAGCTGATTATTCTTAGAGCTAACATCACCCATAGGGAGATAAAGCTGATTATTCTTAGAGCTAACATCACCCATAGGGAGATAAAGCTGATTATTCTTAGAGCTAACATCACCCATAGGGAGATAAAGCTGATTATTCTTAGAGCTAACATCACCCATAGGGAGATAAAGCTGATTATTCTTAGAGCTAACATCACCCATAGGGAGATAATGCTGATTATTCTTAGAGCTAACATCGCCCATAGGGAGGTACAGCTGATTATTCTTAGAGCTAACATCGCCCATAGGGAGATAAAGCTGATTATTCTTAGAGCTAACATCACCCATAGGGAGGTACAGCTGATTATTCTTAGAGCTAACATCACCCATAGGGAGATAAAGCTGATTATTCTTAGAGCTAACATCGCCCATAGGGAGATAAAGCTGATTATTCTTAGAGCTAACATCGCCCATAGGGAGATAAAGCTGATTATTCTTAGAGCTAACGTCGCCCATAGGGAGATAAAGCTGATTATTCTTAGAGCTAACACCGCCCATAGGGAGATAAAGCTGATTATTCTTAGAGCTAACATCACCCACAGGGAGATAAAGCTGATTATTCTTAGAGCTAACATCGCCCATAGGGAGATAAAGCTGATTATTCTTAGAGCTAACATCATCCATAGGGAGATAAAGCTGATTATTCTTAGAGCTAACATCACCCATATGGAGATAAAGCTGATTATTCTTCAAGCTAACATCACCCATAGGGAGATAATGCTGATTATTCTTAGAGCTAACATCACCCATATGGAGATAATGCTGATTATTCTTAGAGCTAACATCACCCATAGGGAGATAAAGCTGATTATTCTTAGAGCTAACATCACCCACAGGGAGATAAAGCTGATTATTCTTAGAGCTAACATCACCCATAGGGAGATAATGCTGATTATTCTTAGAGCTAACATCACCCATAGGGAGATAAAGCTGATTATTCTTAGAGCTAACGTCGCCCATAGGGAGATAAAGCTGATAATATCTAAAGAAAGTTTAATGTCAATAGTAATACATCATTGGACTGGTGTCTTTATCGAGTTATTTGCCCATAGGGAGATAAAGCTGATTATTCTTAGAGCTAACATCACCCATAGGGAGATAAAGCTGATTATTCTTAGAGCTAACATCACCCATAGGGAGATAAAGCTGATTATTCTTAGAGCTAACATCACCCATAGGGAGATAAAGCTGATTATTCTTAGAGCTAACATCACCCATAGGGAGATAAAGCTGATTATTCTTAGAGCTAACATCACCCATAGGGAGATAAAGCTGATTATTCTTAGAGCTAACATCACCCATAGGGAGATAATGCTGATTATTCTTAGAGCTAACATCACCCATAGGGAGATAAAGCTGATTATTCTTAGAGCTAACGTCGCCCATAGGGAGATAACGCTGAATATTCTTAGAGCTAACATCACCCATAGGGAGATAATGCTGATTATTCTTAGAGCTAACATCACCCATAGGGAGATAAAGCTGATTATTCTTAGAGCTAACATCGCCCATAGGGAGATAAAGCTGATAATATCTAAAGAAAGTTTAATGTCAATAATAATACATCATTGGACTGGTGTCTTTATCGAGTTATTTGCATGACCAATATGGATAGCTGTAGTGGGAGACACTGAGAGAAAACTGCATTTCTTTGATCACCTGCATTGCTTAATGTTAGCCTGTAGCTTAGTGGTTAGAGAGTTGGGGCCAGTAACTGAAAGGTTGCAGGATTGAATCCCCGAGCTGACAACGTAAAAATCTGTCGTTCTGCCCTTTAATAAGGCAGTGAACCAATTGTTTCCCGGTAGGCCGTCATTGTAAGTAAGAATTTGTTCTTAACTGACTTGCCTAGTTAAATAAAGGTTCAATTTTAAAACATTTTTAGTGTATGCTTTCTTGGATTTGGGGACTATTTTATTTATTTTATTTATTTTACCTTTATTTAACCAGGTAGGCAAGTTGAGAACAAGTTCTCATTTACAATTGCGACCTGGCCAAGATAAAGCAAAGCAGTTCGACAGATAAAACGACACAGAGTTACACATGGAGTAAAAACAAACATACAGTCAATAATGCAGTATAAACAAGTCTATATACAATGTGAGGTGAGAAGGGAGGTAAAGGCAAAAAAGGCCATGATGGCAAAGTAAATACAATATAGCAAGTAAAATACTGGAATGGTAGTTTTGCAATGGAAGAATGTGCAAAGTAGAAATAAAAAAATAATGGGGTGCAAAGGAGCAAAATAAATAAATAAATTAAAATTAAATACAGTTGGGAAAGA
Organism: Oncorhynchus kisutch; assembly: GCF_002021735.2. NCBI lineage: Eukaryota > Metazoa > Chordata > Actinopteri > Salmoniformes > Salmonidae > Oncorhynchus > Oncorhynchus kisutch. Next base: position 82,931,119 of record NC_034184.2, read on the forward strand.
GGTAGTTGTTTGGGCTAAATTATAGGTGGGCTATGTACAGGTGCAGTAATCTGTGAGCTGCTCTGACAGTTGGTGCTTAAAGCTAGTGAGGGAGATAAGTGTTTCCAGTTTCAGAGATTTTTGTAGTTCGTTCCAGTCATTGGCAACTATGAAAAGACCCCTGGTGGCATGTCTGGTGGGATAAGTTTGTGTGTGTCAGAGCTGTGCGTAAATTGACTATGGAAACAATGTGGAATTTTTAGCACATTAATGTTTCTTATTAAAAGAAGATGTGATCTAGTCAGTCTCTCCTCAACTCTTCGCCAAAGAGACTGGCATGCATAGTATTTATATTAGCCCTCTGACTACAATGAAGAGCAAGATATGCCACTCTGTTCTGGTCCAGCTGCAGCTTAACTAGGTCTTTCTTTGCAGCACTTGACCACATGGCTGGACATTAATCAAGATAAGGCCAAACTAGATCCTGCAGGACTTGCTTTGTGGAGTGTGGTGTAAAAAAAGCAGAGCATCCCTTTATTACGGACCTTTCCCCATCTTTACAACCATTGAATCTATATGTTTAGACCATGACAGTTTACAATCTAAGGTAACACCTAGTAATTTAGTCTCCTCAACTTGTTCAACAGTCGCACCATTCATTACCAGATTCAGCTGAGGTCTAGAGCTTATTGAATCATTTGTACCAAATATAATGTTCTTAGTTTTAGAGATGTTCAGGAGATCTATATATCTATCCCTTTCTCCTCTCATCCATCCCTCCTTCCTCTTCTTAGTTACAGTAATTGTGGCCCTGAGCGGTGTTGCAGACAGCCCCATAACAGACAAATATCATTCCACAGCACCCAGGGAAATGTGTTTGTGAGTGTGTGTTGCAGACAGTCCCCATATTAGACAGATATCATTCCACAGCACCCAGGGAAATGTGTTTGTGAGTGTGTGATGCAGACAGTCCCCATATTAGACGCACTTTACTGCACAGCATGCAGGGCCCATAATAACAGAGGAGAATGGTTTAGAAGTTTGGTTTAACTAGACTTCCCCTGTGCAGTTCCAACAAGCAAACTCGTTATGCGCCTATGTAACATAGACGTAGGGAGTCAGGAAGCAGGTGCAGTTAGTGAGTTTAATAATAACAAAACATAGAACGATAACAAAATGGGAGAAGCATCTGACATGGTGTCATGACTCTCCTGTGAGGATCCAAAGATCAGGTTACAATGGATCCACGACCACCAGAGCCCTCTCACCCGCAGAGGGGAGGAGGTATGATGTGTGGGTTTTATGACACCGCACGCCAATCGTAAATTGTATGCAGCAGGGAACTATTTTTGGTCTTCAGGAGTGGTGATTGGAATGTTGCTTTGTTACAGAGACATTTTGCCACCCAAAACTCTATCGTCCAGAAGTGAACAATATTTCAAAACATCTGGATGTGGGGAATAACTTGAAGAGCTTTCCCACTGTGTCTGTCAGATTTACATCCTTTACGTTGTGTAGGAATGTGATTTGAGTTTTCTAACGAGATCATAGTTTTGATGATACGTTGCCCATTAAGTAGCCAATGGGGTCAGAGAGCTTGTCAGCGTGATGAAACTACCCTTTTCAGCCAGAGTGCTTTAAAGGACTGGGTAAGAATTAACATACCATACCAGAAGACGTGAGACTTTGGTCCACACGTTGAAATGATTACAAACTCTGAAACCCTCAACCTCAACAGCAAAGCATGGAGCGTTAGCTACATGTGGGAAATGGTTGATACGTTGAACCAACACGGGGTGAAGAAGATAAACTCACCAGACTATACCTGAAAATGAACAGGCTGCAGCTGTCCGTATAAAAGGGGTTCAGACTCTGACTATCCACATGAGCTAAGAACAAGTTCTGAACAAAGCTCATTGGAGACCGGACAACTAAGAAGAAGGACATTATGACATCTGGTGGACAATCAGAGTATGTACAAGTGGCCCCGGAAAGGCCAACAAAACCCTCTTTCAAGAAGGTTTGATTTCAATAGATTTCAAACACGTAAGTACATTAATTGCTTCTTATTCCAAAACGGGTGGCGGTTTGTGTGCAAAGTATATGATTAATGTGAAGACAGTCCTAGAATGTATCCACGATAATTATCCCTTTTTCTCTCTCTCTTTTTTCCCCACCCCCTTCTCCGTCTCTGTGTAATAAGCCACCGTACTGTATATTGTCAGTCCACTAGGGACTTTTGCTCATGTAAGTGTGTATTCTGTGTTATTATTTAGTTAGTTAGTAAATAAATAATTACATCAATTTGTGCAGTACTGAATGATGAGCAAAAGTTGGGGTTCTTGCGGATTCAAGAGGGTTACAACTGTTCAGAATGAGTCTGATATGAGGTAACGATTAGTAAGTGACTTATCGATATATAACATATCTTCTAGAGTTGAATTCATGAGATGGAGGCTCGTTTTAACAACTTCTTCCCGTGGTGCCCCAAATTCCTATTGATTTAATTGTTACATGATGAATTTAATTGGTTAACAATTAAACATAGTAAGTGGAATAAATAGCAGTCATCAGATTAATGTAAATCAAGCCACGACATTTTGGAGTCCCTGTGCGAGGAATCTAAGACAGAATTAGACCTTTGCTGTTGAATTTAGTCAGTATGAATTGTGTAGCAGATTACGTTACACACCGTTAGAGCCGTAGGCAGGATTTGTTGTTGACCTGTGTGTGTGTTTCCATTTGAACAAGATACTGGAAATATTCCCCTCCGGTGTTGCATACTGAGTAAAGATCAGTTTAGGGTGAATTATACCATTTCTAGGTCTAGGACATATGAACCAGCCTATGAAGGAAATTTGAGAAATATATTTGTTTGCCTAAGCGAAGTCATTATCTTTCTCTCGCGTTTCAGGAGCGTGAGTAGACCACGGCGCTTACTTTCTTATGTTACCGGGCGTTTCAGGAGCGTGAGTAGACCACGGCGCGTACTTTCTTATGTTACCGGGTGTTCCGGTAGATTGGGTTGAACGTGAGACGTCATTAGTAAACACGTTCCCGAATTGAAAGGAACCTGTGTGTGTGCTTGGAAGTGAACATTTCCAGTTAACAGCTAGGTCTGGGAGAGAAGCCATTTCCCTGTGATTTCATCTTTCAGGGTGAAACCGTGTGCCTTTGTCAACGGATGTTCTGCATGGTGGGAATCCCTTGTGAGATCAGTTTTCAGGGTTAATTGACCACTTATGGTGAAGAATCACCAATATATATATATATATATTAAAGACAACGTCTTCTCACATTTGTAACAACGGGTTACACTTTATGATATCCAACCAATCTCAACTGATTGGTGTCTCATTCAATGTAACAGGGGAGTTAAATTGCCAAACAAACCTTTTACCAGGTTGATCTATGGATAAAGACCAAATGAATTTGTTCCAACCAATGAAACATTTTAGACTTTTGCAAATTATCTTAGATAAAGTGATGCTAACAGGTTAATTCAAGATTAATTCCCAGATAGAGTATACAGGTATGATTTAATCATTCACATCGATTAATCAATACAATTTGCTTTTGCAAGCTCATTGAAGCCCAAATCGCATCAGTACTGATCCAATATTGACATAAGTTCCACTTTCGCGGGAATCCCGTGTCTTTCGCTGGCTGGCTGCCCTTCATGTTTTGTTTCTACAGCTGAGCCAGCTGGTCATGGTATAGACAAAGTAGGTGTCCTTGTTCACTGACCATCTGGGAGATGATCAACTGCTGCCTCCATTTGTTGAGGTAGTATTCTGTAACGTAGATGCAGGGAGTCAGGAAGCAGGTGTTCTCAGTGAGTTTAATTATAACAAACATGGAACGATAACAAAACAAGAGAAGCGTTTGACATTATCAAATTTAAATCAAATTTTATTGGTCGCATTCACATATTTAGCAGATGTTATTGCAGGTGTAGCGAAAGGCATGTGTTCCTAGCTCGAACAGTGCAGGAGTATCTAAAAACAATTCACAACAATGCACACAAATCTAAACGGGAAAAGAATGGAATTAAGAAATATTAAATATTAGATTGAACAATGTCGTAGTGGCATTGACTAAAATACTGTAGAATAGAATACAGTATATACAACTGTATAAACAGTTGAAGTCGGAAGTTTACATGCACCTTAGCCAAATACATTTAAACTCAGTTTTTCACAATTCCTGACATTTAATCCTAGTAAAAATTCCCTTTCATAGGTAAATTAGGATCACCACTGCATTTTAAGAATTTAAAATGTCAGAATAATAGTAGAGTAGATTTATTTCAGCTTTTATTTATTTCATCACGTTCACAGTGGGTCAGAAGTTTAAATACACTCAATTAGTATCTGGTAGCATTGCCTTTAAATTGTTTAACTTGGGCCTTCCACAAGCCTTCCACAAGTTTCCACAATAAGTTGGGTGACTTTTGGACCATTCCTCCTGACAGAACTGGTGTAACTGAGTCAGGTTTGTGCTCGCACATGCTTTTTCAGTTCTGCCCACACATTTTCTATAGGTTTGAGGTCAGGGCTTTGTGATGGCCACTCCAATACCTTGAATTTGTTGTCCTTAAGCCATTTTGCCACAACTTTGGAAGTATGCTTGGGGTCATTGTCCATTTGGAAGACCCATTTGCGACCAAGCGTTAACTTCCTGACTGATGTCTTGAGATGTTGCTTCGATATATCCACATAATTTTCCTTCCTCACGATGCCATCTATTTTGTGAAGTGCACCAGTCTCTCCTGCAGCAAAGCACCCCACAACATGATGCTGCCACCCCCGTGCTTCACTGTTGGGATAGGGTTCTTCGGCTTGCAAGCCTCCCCCTTTTCCTCCGAACATAACGATGGTCATTATGGCCAAACAGTTCTATTTTCGTTTCATCATATCAGAGGACATTTCTCCATGTGCAGTTGCAAACCGTAGTCCATATTTTTTATGGCGGTTTTGGAGCAGTGGCTTCTTTCTTGCTGAGCGGCCAATGAGATGAAGTCGATATGGGACTTGTTTTACTGTGGATATAGATACTTTAGTATTTTAATTTTTTTTGTATTTTTCACACCAAAGTACGTTCATCTCTAGGAGACAGAACGCATCTCCTTCCTGAGCAGTATGACCGTTGTGTGTTCCCATGTGTTTATACTTGCATGCTATTGTTTGCACAGATGAACGTGATACCTTCAGGCATTTGGAAATTGCTCCCAAGGATGAACCAGACTTGTGTTCCAAAAAAAAATTTCTGAGGTCTTGGCTGATTTCTTTTGATTTTCCCATGATGTCAAGCAAAGAGGCACTGAGTTTGAAGGTAGGCCTTGAAATACATCCACAAGTACACCTCCAATTGACTCAAAACTCCCATAATTTCCAAATAAATTAATGAAAAATCCTACAATGTGAGAGAGAGAGAGAGAGAGAGAGAGAGAGAGAGAGAGAGAGAGAGAGAGAGAGAGAGAGAGAGAGAGAGAGAGAGAGAGAGAGAGAGAGAGAGAGAGAGAGAGAGAGAGAGAGAGAGATTGATTTCCAGGAGTGGTACATCCCTGCCTTCTCTGACCTTGTGAATAATTCCGCAGCACACTGTCACACATTCTTCTACCGTCATCCTCGTTTTACTCCACATCACTATCTTTCACTCTCCTCTCTCTCTGTCTATCTATATCTATTGTTCCCCGTGCTACGTTAGGTGTTGTTGTTATCGTTGCTGTTATGTTTGGAGGTCACCACTTGTTAAGTTGAACCGCTGCTGACTAAAATGTCTGTCTCTATCTAGTTACGAAGCTGCAGTCACGCACACACACTCAAATTCACCCACTCAGGCAACTGCGACTTCATCTTATCCACCATTAGAGCAGAGATGTTAGCAGAAATGTTAACTCGTTTAAGGAGCATGATCATCAATTCCAGGACAGACATGTGCATTCCACTTTAGTTGCTCCCATAGCTTTTATAGAGACAGTTTGATCAATTGATGTAATTAATAGTTATGTCCATTTTTGGTGGCTTGTTTGTTCAGCATCCTTTATTCAGACATGGCTAGTTTAGACCAGGCTGACATCTTTATGTATTGATCATTTGTCATACAGTAGTGTGTGTGTGTGTGTGTGTGTGTGTGTGTGTGTGTGTGTGTGTGTGTGTGTGTGTGTGTGTGTGTGTGTGTGTGTGTGTGTGTGTGTGTGTGTGTGTGTGTGTGTGTGTGTGTGTGTGTGTGTGTGTGTGTGTGTGTGTGTGTGTATTTGTATTTATTAGGGATCCCCATTAGCTGATGCCATGGTTACTCTTCCTAAGGCCCTAACATTACTTGTAAATCAAAAGATAAAACAGTACATCATATAACATTATCACACCACTACATATCTATAATACCAAATGTATAATACCACCATACAACAATATTACAATGTGTGTGTGTGTGTAGAGTGCTTGTGTCTGTACATTTGTGGTGTGTCTCTTCACAGTCCCCGCTGTTCCATAAGGTGTATTTTTACCTGTTTTTTTTATCTGACTCTACTGCTCTACTGCTACTGATGTGCTACTGATGTGAAATCAAGTTCAAAGTTGTCACGACTGTATGTACTGTGCTCTTCCAATAGTCTGTTCTAGACTTGGGGATTGTGAAGAGACCTCTGGTGGCGTGTCTTGTGGGGCATGCATGAGTGTCCGAGCTGTGTGCTAATAGTTTAAACAGACAGCTCGGTGGATTCAGCTTGTCACCACTTCATACAGACACAAGTAGTGATGAAGTCAATCGCTCCTAGAATTTTGAGCCATAACAATTTATGGAACAGCATGGACTGTGAAGAGACACACACAAATGTACAGACACAAGCGCTCTACACACACGTACATTGTAATATTGTTGTATGGTGGTATTATAGATTTGGTATTGTAGATATGTAGTGGTGTAATAATGTTATATGATGTACTGTTTTATCTTTTGATTTACTCAAAAGCATGTAGTTAGTAAAGATTGAAAAAAGTAAGGGGCCTAAACAGCTGCCCTGGGGAATTCCTGACTCTTTCTGGATTATGTTGGAGAGGCTACCATTAAAGAACACCCTCTGTGTTCTGTTAGACAGGCAACTCTTCATCTACAATATAGCAGGGGTTGTAAAGCTGTAACACATACATTTTTTCCCAGCAGCAGACTATGGTTGATAATGTCTAACAAAACAGCCCTCACAATATATTTATCATAAATTTCTCTCAGACAATAATTAGTGTAAGTGCTGTGCTTGTTGAATGTCCTTCCCTATAAGTGTGTTGAAAGTTTGTTGTCAATTTGTTTACTCTAAAATAGCATTGTATCTGGTCAAACACAATTTTTCCCAAAAGTTTACTAAGGGTTGGTAACAGGCTGATTGGTTGGCTATTTGAGCCAGTAAAGGGGGCTTTACTATTCTTGGGTAGCGAATGACTTTTGCTTCCCTCCAGGCCTGACAGCACACATTTTCTAGAAGCTTAAATTGAAGACATGGCAAATAGGAGTGCCAATATCATCTGTTATTATCCTCAGTATTTTTCCATTCAGTTTGTCAGACCCCAGTGGCTTGTCATTGCAGATAGACAACAATAAATGTTTCACGTCTTCCACACTCAAAAGTACAATTGCATTTGTTGCTGGCATATCATGCCTAGGTTTTCTAATCTTGCCCATTTAAAAATGAATTAAAGTAGTTGGCAATATCAGTGGGTTTTGTGATGAATGAGCCATCAATTCAATGAAAGATGGAGCTGAGTTTGCCTTTTTTCCCAAAATTTCATTTAATGTCCTCCAAAGCTTTTTACTATCATTCTTTGTATCATTTGTTATTGTTTCATATTATAGACCAGCAAATATTATTTACATCATCAACATAAGAATCACTACAAACTTCTTGTATGACCTCTTATACACTATATTAGGCCCAGCCTTTGGAACTGTGGTTTTCCTAGATATGGCTACTATTTTATGATCAATACATCCTATGGATTTGGATACTGCTTTAAAGCAAATATCAGCAACATTAGTAAAGATATGATCAATACATGTTGATGATTTCAGTTCCTGTGCTGTTCGTAACTACCCATGTAAAGGTTGACTGATAACCTGAACCAAGTTGCAGGCACTAGTTTACAGTTTGAAGCTTTTTCTTGAGTGGGGCAGCTTGATGAAATCCAGTCAGTATTTAAATCACCCAGAAAATATACCTTTCTGTTGAAATCACATACATTACCAAGCATTTCACACATATTATCCAGATACTGACTGTTAGCACTTGGTGGTCTATAGCAGCTTCCCACCAGAATGGGCTTTAGGTGAGGCAGATGAACCTGTAGCCATATTACTTTAACAGTATTTAACACGAGATCCTCTAAGCTTTACAGGAATGTGGTTTTGAATATAGACTGCAACACCTCCCCCATTGGCATTTCTGTCTTTTCGGTAAATGTTTTAACAATGTATTGCTACCACTGTATCATCAAGGGTCTGAGTTTCAGGAATAGTTAGAATATGAATGTCATATGTTGCAAGCAAGTTATTGACTTCATGAACCTTGTTTCTTAGGCTACATATGTTAAGGGCTATTTTTTATAACTTTTCTGTGTTGCCTGATTGATTTTAATGCTTTACTGGGAAGCTTATCAGTAAGTAGACATGCTCATATTATTTACATTGGAGCTGATAGTGCAGGCTGAGCTGCACAAAGTGGTCTTCCTACTAGGGCTCACCGCCTCAGTGATAACAGTCTAACTCTGGTTCATAGGCACATGATTACTGCATACAATAGCTTTAGGATCAACAGAGGTATTCAGGGCAGATAGGAGGCACATTCATTAAGTTACTTACATTGTGTCAGCCAACTCCCCTGCAATAACGCACATTTGATGCAACATTATGACAACTCAGCATCACAAAGGTATGGATTAACTGAGCTGGGCTTTGGCATCGCTGTCTCAATGCAGCCTTGAAATGCGTGGCCAGAGTGGAGGAGCCAATATCTCCTGTTTCCAGAATGTGTCAAAGTTATCTATAAAAGTGTTTCCAACAGAGCTACAGTAATCTTTTAGCCATGTGTGTGATGCCAGTAGGTGGCTGAATCTTTCACAGCGTACCCGAACCTTCCTGCTGCACAATGTACCGGACCTGAAATGATTGGCTTCCTTTTTGGAATCTTTCAGTTCTTTAAAAACAATTTTCAGACGTTCCGAGGTAGCCCTCCTGATGTCGTGTGCATTTATTTTTGTGAGTGTTTGTTTTGCTTAATCATTCGTCTCTTCAGACAACTTCAAACCCACTATGAACTGTCTGTTAGTTTGTTTCTACTGTGGGCGGTAAGGTGTTGACGTTAGCTCTGCTACAGGACGTGTCTTGCATAATAGTTCAGTTCAAACTGTACATCAAAGTAACACTGTTAGGACACAGTTCATCAAAGGTCCACGCACAGAGGATAAAAAAATAGGAATTGCAACATTGAGAATTTTAGGGCATTTTCTGTCTCACACAATCTCTCTCTGCAGTCAATACACAGTACACTATGGTTCCAGATCTCTGTAAGGTATATAGAGGAGGATCTGATACAAGACTACATTGGTTTCACACAGAGATACACTCCAATGGAGGGTCATTAATCATTCTCACAAAATACCTTTCACTAGAGCCATGGAGCCACCCCTGCTGCAGCCCCATTCCCAGTGGACCAGCACCAGTATAAGTCCCTGCACAAGCATCTGGGGTTGTCTATTTCACAACCGCATCTCGCTCTCCTCTCTCTCTCCCCTTTCTCTCTCCTCTCCTCTCTCTCTACTCCCTCTCTCTCCCCTCTCTCTACTCCCTCTCTCTCCCCTCTCTCTCCTCTCTCTCCTCTCTCTCCTCTCCTCTATCTATCCTCTCCTCTCTCTCCTCTCCCCTCTCTCTCTCTCTCTCTCCTCTCTCCTCTCTCCTCTCTCCCTCTCTCCTCTCTCCCTTCTCTCCTCTCACAATCTCTCCCCTCTCTCTCTCCTCTCCCCTGTCTCACAATCACTCTCACCTCTCTCTCTCTCTCTCACCATCTCTCCCCCACTATCTCTATCTCTGAAGTGACAGACCGATGATTCATGTTTTAATGGGATGGTTTTCTGAGAGCTGCACGTTTAAAGAAATTGAGAAAAATAAGACAGACATGTCAATGTGTTTCCCTGTATTCCTTCTATTGATGCACCAGCACCTTAGGCAGCGATTACAGCCTCGAGTCTTCTTGGGTATGACGCTACAAGCTTGGCAAACCAGTATTTGGGGATGGAGTAGCATAGCTATTTTCAGTTCTCTCCAGAGATGTTTGATCGGGTTAAAGTCCGGGCTCTGGCTGAGCAACTCAAGGATATTCTGAGACTTGTCCCGAAGCCACTAATACGTTGTCTTGGGTGTGTGCTTAGGGTCATTGTCCTGTTGGAAGGTGAACCTTCGCTCCAGTCTGAGGTTCTGAGCGCTCTGGAGCAGGATTTCATCAAACCTGACTAGTCTCCCAGTCCCTGCCGCTGAAAAACATCCCCACAGCATGATGCTGCCTCCACCATACTTCACCGTAGGGATGGTGCCAGGTTGTTCTTCTGGAAGGTTCGCCCATCTCCACAGATGAACTCTGGAGCTTTGTTAGAGTGACCATGGGGGTTTTGGTCACCTCCCTGACCAAGGCCCTTCTCCCCCGATTGCTCAGTTTGGCCGGGCAGCCAGCTCTAGGAAGAGTCTTGGTGGTTCCAAACTTCTTCCATTTAAGAATGAAGGAGGACACTGTGTTCTTGGGGACCTTCAATGCAGCAATAAAAAAAATATTGGGCATCGACAAAATCCTGTCTCCTGTCTGGCTCTTTGGACAATTCCTTCGACCTCATGGCTTGGTTTTTGCTCATTCACTGTCAACTGTGGGACCTTGTATAGACAGGTGTGTGCCTTTCCATATCATGTTCAATCAATTGACTTTGCCACGGGTGGACTCCAAGTTGTAAAAACATCTCAAGGATGATAAATGGAAAGGATGCCCCAGAGCTCAATGTCGAAAGGAATGTCATTTTATGCTGTAGCGTTATGATTTTCCTTCACTGGACCTAAGGGGCCCGAAATATGAAAAACAGCCCCAGGCCCCCAAAAACAGTAAACTTGAGCGTGCATAACTAATCACCCCCCCCCCCAAGTCAATACTTTGTAGAGCCACCTTTTGCAGCACTTACAGCTGCAAGTCTCTTGGGGTATGTCTCTATGAGCTTGGCACATCTAGCCTCTGAGATTTTTGCTCATTCTTCAAGGCAAAACTGCTCCAGCTCCTTCAAGTTGGATGGGTTCTGCTGGTGTACAGCAATCACACCACAGATTCTCAATTGGCTTGAGGTCTGGGCTTTGACTAGGCCATTCCAAGACATTTAAATGTTTCCCCTTAAACCACTCGAGTGTTGCTTTAGCAGTATGCTTAGGGTCATTGTTCTGCTGGAAGGTGCACCTCCACCCCAGTCTCAAATCTTTGGAAGACAAACAGGTTTCCCTCAAGAATTTCCCTGTATTTAGCGCCATCCCATCATTCCTGCAATTTCCCAGTCCAGTTTCCCAGTCCCTGATGATGAAAAACATTGCCACAGCATGATGCTGCCACCACCATGGTTTACATTGGGGATGGTGTTCTCGCGGTGATGAGAGGTGTTGGGGTTGCGCCAGACATAGCATTTTCCTTGATGGCCAAAAAGCTCAGTTTTAGTCTCATCTGACCAGAGTACCTTCTTCAATATGTTTGGGGAGTCTCCCACATGCCTTTTGGCGAACACTAAACATATTTAATTATTTTTTTCTTTAAGCGAAGGCTTTTTTCTGGCCACTCTGTGGCACGGCTTAAAGTGGTCCTATGGACAGATACTCCAATCTCCGCTGTGGAGCTTTGCAGCTCCTTCAGGATTATCTTTGGTCTCTTTCTTGCCTCTGATTAAGCCCTCCTTGCCCGGTCGTTGAGTTTTCGTGGGCGGCCTTCTCTTGGCAGGTTTGTTGTGGTGCCATATTCTTTCAATTTTTTATTAATGGATTTAATGGTGCTCAGTGGGATGTTAAAAGTTTCTGATATTTTTTTATAACCCAACGCTGATCTGTACTTCAAGGAGAGCTCCTTGGTCTTCATGGTGCCCCTTGCTTAGTGGTGTTGCAGACTCTGGGGCCTTCCAGAACAGGTGTGCAGTATATATACTGAGATCATGTGTATCAGATCATGTGACACTTAGATTGCACACAGGTGGACTTTATTTAACTAATTCTGTGAATTCTGAAGGTAATTGGTTGCACCAGATCTTATTTAGGGGCTTCATAGTAAAGGGGGTGAATACATATACACAGGGGGTGAATACATATACACAGGGGGTGAATACATATGCACAGGGGGTGAATACATATACACAGGGGGTGAATACATATACACAGGGGGTGAATACATATGCACAGGGGGTGAATACATATACACAGGGGGTGAATACATATACACAGGGGGTGAATACATATACACAGGGGGTGAATACATATGCACAGGGGGTGAATACATATACACAGGGGGTGAATACATATACACAGGGGGTGAATACATATACACAGGGGGTGAATACATATGCACAGGGGGTGAATACATATACACAGGGGGTGAATACATATGCACAGGGGGTGAATACATATACACAGGGGGTGAATACATATGCACAGGGGGGGATGCCAGTCTGCATGGAGCAGCCAGGGCTGCCAGTCTGCATGGAGCAGCCAGAGCTGTCAGTCTGCATGGAGCAGCTAGGATTGCCAGTCTGCATGGAGCAGCCAGAGCTGCCAGTCTGCATGGAGCAGCCAGGGCTGCCAGTCTGCATGGAGCAGCCAGGGATGTCAGTCAGACTTTTTATTTTGTGTCTGTCCATTACATGAAATCCAAATCAAATTCAATTTAAATTACAGGTTGTAATGCAACGAAATAGGAAAAACGCCAAGGGAGATTAATACTTTTGCAAGGCACGGTATACTATAACATTTGTAGTATCTATCACTTTCTATCACTAGCTATATGATTATCTAGCTACCAGCTCACACTGAAAAATGTTGTCTGTCATCCAACGTCATTTATCCACATTACTGATTCCCTTCACTGATATTTTCTTGTGTGTGTGTGTGTGTGTGTGTGTGTGTGTGTGTGTGTGTGTGTGTAGACCATCGGGCCTAAGGAGGGTTGGCAGGTGTACAGCTCAGCTCAGGATACTGATGGGCGGTGTATCTGCACGGTGGTGGCTCCTGAACAGAACCTCTGCTCCAGAGACGCCAAGGGAAGACAGCTCCGCCAGCTACTGGAGAAGGTCACACACAAAGCAATACAGACACATAGAGTACATACTCTCTCTATCAGGGCTGGTTCCAGGGCCCTGTGTCTGCTAGGGGGCCCCCAACCCCCCAAATGAAATAAGTATATACTGTATTTTCATTTTTGTAACTCAGTCAGGGTCTCAATTTACTGTTGAGCGTTAGGTGCAATTTCAAAATTGTTGTGTGCATCAGCAGTTTTTCCCTGATAGTCAGTCAATTAGCCCCCATGTCAGCTCAGGCAGATCACTCGAGATTGACTTTGGAATTGGACATCTGTCCAGCCACTAGTGGCAACAGTGTGTGCTCTTACCATCAAATACAGTAGGCTTGGGTTTTGCTAGTGTCTTGTAGACTGGGGTGAAAAATGGGTGTAATTCCATTCGAAGGTAATCCCATGACTCAAATAGAATAACATTTGATTTGTCAATTGTGCCAAATACAACACCTTACTGTGAAATCCTTACTTACAAGCCCTTAACCAACAATTCAGAAAACCTATTTTAAGTAAACTATTTTAAGTAAGAAAATATTTGGTAAATATTTGTTTTCCTTTTTTTACTAAAAGCAATAAATAAAAGTTACACAATCAATGAACAATAATGAGGCTATATACATGTACAGGGGGTTTCGGTACCGAGTCAATGTGCATAGATAATAAACAGTGAGTAGCAGCAATGCAAAAAAGGGGGTCAATGAAATTGTCCGGGTAGCCATTTGATTAACTTTTTATCAGTTTAATAATGACTTTGGGGTAGAAACTGTTAAGGAGCATTTTGGACCTATAATTGGCGCTCTGGTACCACTTGCCGTGCAGTACCGCCTGGTATAGTTCCTGGATGGCAGGAAGCTTGTGCCCAGTGATGTATTGGGCCATACGTACTACCCTCGGATGCCGAGCAGTTCCCATACCAAGTGGCGATGCAACCAGTCAAGATGCTCTCGATGGTGCAACTGTAGAACTTTTTGAGTATCTGGGGATCCATGCCAAATCTTTTTAGTCTCCTGAGGGGGAATAGGCATTGACATGCCCTCGCCACGACTGTGTTGCTGTGTTTGGCCCATGATGGTGTGTTAGTGATGTGGACGCCAATGAACTTGAAGCTCTCGACCCACTTCACTACAGCCCGCTCGATGTTAATGGGGGCATTCTCCTGTAGTCCCCGATGAGCTCTTTTGTCTTGATCACATTGAGAGAGAGGTTGTTGTCCTGGTTCCACACTGACAGGTCTTTGACCTCCTCCCTGTTGGCTGTCTCATCGTTGTCGGGAATCATGCCTACCACCGTTGTGTCATTGGCAAAACTTAATGATGGTGTTGAAGTCATATGTGGGTGAACAGGGAGTACTGGAGGGGACTAAGGTGCCCCTGAGGTGCCTGAGGTGCCCCCGTGTTGAGGATCAACGTGGCAGATGTGTTGTTGCCTACCCTTACCACCTGGGTGCAGCCTGTCAGGAAATCCAGTTGCAAAGGGAGGTGTTTAGTACCAGGGTCCTTAGCTTAGTGATGAGCTGTAGTAGTCAAAGACCAGCATTCTTACGTAGGTGTTCCTTTTAACCAGGTGGGAAAGGACAGTGTGGAGTGCAATCGAGATGGGGCAGTATGCGAATTGTAGTGAGTCCAGGGTTTCTTGGATGATGGTGTTGATGTGAGCCATGACCAGACTTTCAAAGCACTTCATGGCTCTAGATGTGAGTGCCATGGGACGTTAGTCATTTAGGCAGGTTTTCTTGGCGCACAGGGACTGTGGTGGTTTGCTTGAAACGTGTATATTTTACAGAGTCGGTCAGGGAGAGGTTTACATGTCAGTGAAGACACTTGCCAGTTGGTCAGCGCATGCTCTGAGTACGTGTCCTGGTAATCCGTCTGGCCCTGCGGCCTTGTGAGTGTTGACCTGTTTAAAGGTCTTACTTACATTGGCTATGACGAGCGTGATCACACAGTCGTCCGGAATAGCTGGTGCTCTCATGCATGTTTCAGTGTTGCTTGCCTCAAAGAGAGCATAGAAGGTATTTAGTTAATCTGGTAGGCTCTGGGCAGCTCAGGGCTGGGTTTCCCTGTGTAATCAAATCAACACCTACCACAGAATCAAGACAATACCTACCATAGAATCAACACAACACCTACCATATTGAATGTGCTTCTGTTTGCTGTAGTCCAGAACATATTGGAGGTAGTTGTATTCTCTGGTCCAGGTGCAGAACATGTCCCAGTCCATTGAGGTGTTGAACCTGAGGACCCAGAGGGACTTCCAGTACGTCATGAAGATGGAGAATCAGATGAAAGGGCTCCAGACCACGCTCAGACAGATAGAAGACGACAGGAAGACCATTATAACCAGGAACTTCCAGGTACAAAACATTACAGCACTAGTATACATTACAGTACAGAACATTACAGCACTAGTATACATTAAAGTACAGAACATTACAGCACTAGTATACATTAAAGTACCGAACATTACAGCACTAGTATACATTAAAGTACAGAACATTACAGCACTAGGATACATTAAAGTATGGCCTCTTCTATCTTCTCCTTCTACCATTATGGCCTCTTCTCTTCTACCATTATGGCCTTTTCTCTTCTACCATTATGGCCTCTTTTCTTCTACCATTATGGCCTCTTCTCTCCTCTCCTTCTACCATTATTGGCTCGCCTCTTCTCTCTTCTCCTTCTACATCATGGCCTCTTCTCTCGTCTCTTCTACCATTATGGCCTCTTCTCTCTTCTATCATTATGGCCTCTTCTCTTCTACCATTATGGCATCTTCTCTCTTTTCTATTCTCTTCTGTCATTATGGCCTCTTCTCTCTTCTCCGATCATGGCCTCTTCTCTTCTATCTTCTCTTTCTACCATTATGGCCTCTTCTCTCTTCTCCCATTATGGCCTCTTCTACCATTATGGCCTCTTCTCTCGTCTCTTCTACCATTATGGCCTCTTCTCTCTTCTACCATTATGGCCTCTTCTCTTCTATCTTCTCTTTCTACCATTATGGCCTCTTCTCTCTTCTCCCATTATGACCTCTATTCTACCATTATGGCCTCTTCTCTTCTATCTTCTCTTTCTACCATTATGGCCTCTTCTCTTCTACCATTATGGCCAAGTCTCTTTTCTCTTCTCTTCTACCATTGTGGACTCTTCTATCCACTTCTGTCATTATTTCCTTTTCTCTTCTGTCATTACGGCCTCTACTCTTCTACCATTATGGCTTCCTCTCTCCATAATTCCTCTCTTCTGTCATTATGGCCTCTTCTCTTCTGCCATTATGGCCTCTTCTCTTCTACCATTATGGCCTCTTCACTCTTCTCTCCACTTCTGTCATTATGGCCTCTTCTCTCCACTTATGTCATTATGGCCTCTTCTCTTCTGCCATTATGGCCTCTACTCTTCTACCATTATGGCCTCTTCACTTCTACCATTATGGCCTCTTCACTCTTCTCTTCTATCATTATGTTCTCTTCTCTCCACTTCTGCCATTATGGCCTCTTCTCTTCTCTCCACTTCTGTCATTATGGCCTCTTCTCTCCACTTCTGCCATTATGGCCTCTTCTCTTCTACCATTATGGCCTCTTCTCTTCACTTCTGCCATTAGGGCCTCTTCTCTCCACTTCTACCATTATGGCCTCTTCACCCTTCTCTTCTCTTCTGCCATTATGGCCTCTTCTCTTCTACCATTATGGCCTCTTCACTCTTCTCTTCTCTTCTGCCATTATGGCCTCTTCACTCTTCTCTTCTCTTCTACCATTATGGCCAAGTCTCTTTTCTCTTCTGCCATTATGGCCTCTTCTCCTTTCTCTTCACTTCTGTCATTATGGCCGCTTCTCTTCACTCTTCTCCTTCTACCATTATGGCATAGTCTCTTCTCTCTTCTCTTCTACCATTATGGTCTCTTCACTCATCTCGTCACCCTTCTCCTTCTACCATTGTGGACTCTTCTCTCTTCTCTTCTGCCATTATGGCTTCTTCTCTTCTACCATTATGGACGTCTCTTCTCTTCTACCATTATGGCCACTTCTCTCTTCTCTTCTACCATTATGGCCTCTTCACTCTTCTCTTCTTCCATTATGTCCTCTTTTCTTCTCTCTTCTACCATTATGTCCTCTTCTCCTCTCTTCTGTTCTACCATTATTTCCTCTTCTCTTCCATTCTACCATTATGGCCTCTTCTCTTCTACCATGATGGCCTCTTCTCCTCTCTTCTGTTCTACCATTATGGCCTCTTCTCTTCTACCATTATGGCCTCTTCTCTTCTACCATTATGGCCTCTTTCTTCTACCATTATGGCCTCTTCTCTTCTCTCCTCTCCTACCATTATGGCTCTCCTCTTCTCTCTTCTCCTTCTACATCATGGCCTCTTCTCTCGTCTCTTCTACCATTATGGACTCTTCTACCATTATGGCCTCTTCTCTCTTCTACCATTATGGCCTCTTCTCTTCTACCATTATGGCCTCTTCACTCTTCACTCTACACTTCTACCATTATGTCCTCTTCTCTCGTCTCTTCTACCATTATGGCCTCTTCTCTTCTGCCATTATGGCCTCTTCTCCTTTCTCTTCTCTTCTACCATTATGGCCAAGTCTCTTTTCTCTTCTTTTCTACCATTGTGGACTCTTCTCTCTTCTCTTCTCTCTTCTCTTCTCTCTTCTCTTCTACCATTATGGCCTCTTCTATCCACTTCTGTCATTATTGCCTCTTCTCTTCTGTCATTACGGCCTCTACTCTTCTACCATTATGGCTTCTTCTCTCCACTTCTGTCATTATGGCCTCTTCTCTTCTGCCATTCTGGCCTCTTCTCTTCTACCATTATGGCCTCTTCACTCTTCTCTCCACTTTGTCATTATGGCCTCTTCTCTCCACTTCTGTCATTATGGCCTCTTCTCTTCTTCCATTATGGCATCTACTCTTCTACCATTATGGCCTCTTCACTTCTACCATTATGTTATCTTCTCTCCACTTCTGCCATTATGGCCTCTTCTCTCCACTTCTGTCATTATGGCCTCTTCTCTCCACTTCTGCCATTATGGCCTCTTCTCTTCTGCCATTATGGCCTCTTCTCTTCTACCATTATGGCCTCTTCACTCTTCACTCTACACTTCTACCATTATGGCCAAGTCTCTTTTCTCTCCACTTCTGTCATTATGGCCTCCTCTCTTCTCTCCTCTCCTTCTACCATTATGGCCAAGTCTCTTTTCTCTTCTCTTCTGCCATTATGGCCTCTTCTCCTTTCTCTTCACTTCTGTCATTATGGCCGCTTCTCTTCACTCTTCTCCTTCTACCATTGTGGCATAGTCTCTTCTCTCTTCTCTTCTACCATTATGGTCTCTTCACTCATCTCGTCACCCTTCTCCTTCTACCATTGTGGACTCTTCTCTCTTCTCTTCTGCCATTATGGCTTCTTATCTTCTACCATTATGGACGTCTCTTCTCTTCTACCATTATGGCCTCTTCTCCTCTCTTCTGTTCTACCATCATGGCCTCTTCTCTTCTCTCTTCTGTTCTACCATTATGGCCTCTTCTCTTCCATTCTACCATTATGGCCTCTTCTCTTCTACCATTATGGACGTCTCTTCTGTTCTACCATCATGGCCTCTTCCCCTCTCTTCTGTTCTACCATTATGGCCTCTTCTCTTCCACTCTACCATTATGGCGTCCTCTGCCATGATGGACTCTTCTCCTCTCTTCTGTTCTACCATTATGGCCTCTTCTCTTCTTCCATTATGACCTGTCTCTGTCTTTATGTCTGCCTCTGTCACTAACACTGTCACTGTGCCTGTTTCGGTCACGGTCACTGTCTCTGTGCCTTTCTCTGTCCTTGTTACTGTCGCTGTCTCTTTTACTGTCTCTGTCTTTATGCCTCTCTCTGTCTCTGTCACGTTGCCTGTCTCTGTGCATGTCTTTGTCTTGTGCCTATATCTGCCTGTGGGCCTGTCTCTGTCTCTGTGCCTTTCTTTGTTTCTGTGTCTGTTTCTGTCTCTGTGCCTATCTCTGTCTCATGCCTATGTCTGTCTGTGGGCCTGTCTCTGTCTCTGTGCCTGTCTCTGTCTCTGTCTCTGTGCCTGTCTCTGTCTCTGTGCCTATGTCTGTCTATGGGCCTGTCTCTGTCTTTGTGCCTGTCTCTGTGCCTGTCTCTGTGCATTTCTCTGTCTCTGTGCCTGTCTGTCTCTGTGCCTGTCTCTGTGCCTGTCTCTGTGCCTGTCTCTGTCTTTATGCCTCTTTCTGTATCTGTCACGTTGCCTGTCTCTGTCTCTGTGCGTGTCTCTATCTCGTGCCTATGTCTGTCTGTGAGCCTGTGCCTGTCTCTGTGTCCGTCTCTGTGTCTTTCTCTGTCTCTGTGTCTGTGCCTGTCTCTGTGCCTGTCTCTGTGCCTGTTTCTGTGTCTGTTTCTGTCTCTGTGCCTGTCTCTGCCTCTACGTGCCTTTATCTGTTTCTGCCTCTGTGTCCGTCTCTGTGTCTTTCTCTGTCTCTGTGTCTGTGCCTGTCTCTGTGCCTGTCTCTGTGCCTGTCTCTGTGCCTGTCTTTGTGTCTGTCTATGTCTCTGTGTCCATCTGTTGTCTGCTTCAGGAGCTGAAGAACAAGATGGATGAGCTGCAGCCTCTGATCCCTGTGTTGGAGCAGTACAAGACAGATGCCCAGCTCATCTCCTCCTTTAAAGAGGAGATCAGGAACCTGTCCATGGTGCTCACAGCTATTCAGGAGGAGATGGGGGCATACGACTATGACGAGCTCTACCAGAGGGTCCTCAGACTGGACAGCAGGCTGCACAACTGCATGGGCAAACTCAGTGAGTAGAACCAGATCAATATCCACTGCGTGGGCAAACTTAGTGAGTAGAACCAGATCAATATCGACTGCGTGGGCAAAACCCAGTGAGTAGAACCAGATCAATATCGACTGCGTGGGCAAAACCCAGTGAGTAGAACCAGATCAATATCGACTGCGTGGGCAAAACCAGTGAGTAGAACCAGATCAATATTGACTGCGTGGGCGAACTCAGTGAGTAGAACCAGATCAATATCAACTGCGTGGGCAAAACCCAGTGAGTAGAACCAGATCAATATTGACTGCGTGGGCAAAACCCAGTGAGTAGAACCAGATCAATATTGACTGCGTGGGCAAAACCCAGTGAGTAGAACCATATCAATATCGACTGCGTGGGCAAAACCCAGTGAGTAGAACCAGATCAATATCGACTGCGTGGGAAAAACACAGTGAGTAGAACCAGATCAATATCGACTGCGTGGGCAAAACCCAGTGAGCGATCAGTTGTAAATGCATGTGCTCGTATAAAACTCTGCGATCCCACGTGGGAAACCACAAGCAGTATTGCCAAACAGCTTTCACATGCAGCCAATACCTATGGCCAATTAATTGAGTCCGATATGACCGCCTGAGTCCTAGAGCTTAGTGTGTGCTCGTCTCCGCCAAGCCTGGTTTTAATATGTACAGCGTTGTTCGGTAAAACTCACACAGTGGCGCAGGCATGACATTGGCCTTGAGAAATGTAGTATGAAGAGGAGAAAAAACAGTATGTCTTATCGCTCCATTTCTTTATTAACAGCATGTGGGAAATTAATGAAAATCACTGGACCTGTAACAATAAAGACATCTGGCACCCGGTTTGGAGCATGGATGACTGACCCACAGGCCTCTCAGAGAAACAACAGGGTGAGTTATGGGATGGGAGTGGAGGAGGTGGGAGGTGATAGCTCTGTCTGCGGGTGTGTCTCTCTCTGGGTGTTAAACAACATCTCTGTTTTGTTTCCGGACTACTAAGGAAGGATTCATAACAATAATCAAAGACTGTCATGACCTAATATCATGGGGTTGGTTTTCTTCTAGGGGTTTCTGAGATGGGAATATTCAATAGCTTTTCTGATGCAGAGGATCATTTATTTTGATTCATAAGGCCTTGTGAAGTGGTTCAGGTATTAGATTCATAAGGCCTTGTGAAGTGGTTCAGGTATTAGATTTATAAGGCCTTGTGAAGTGGTTCAGGTATAATGCCTTGTGAAGTGGTTCAGGTATAATGCCTTGGGAAGTGGTTCAGGTATTAGATTTATAAGGCCTTGTGAAGTGGTTCAGGTATTAGATTTATAAGGCCTTGTGAAGTGGTTCAGGTATTAGATTTATAAGGCCTTGTGAAGTGGTTCAGGTATTAGATTTATAAGGCCTTGTGAAGTGGTTCAGGTATTAGATTCATAAGGCCTTGTGAAGTGGTTCAGGTATTAGATTTATAAGGCCTTGTGAAGTGGTTCAGGTATAATGCCTTGTGAAGTGGTTCAGGTATAATGCCTTGGGAAGTGGTTCAGGTATTAGATTTATAAGGCCTTGTGAAGTGGTTCAGGTATTAGATTCATAAGGCCTTGTGAAGTGGTTCAGGTATTAGATTTATAAGGCCTTGTGAAGTGGTTCAGGTATTAGATTCATAAGGCCTTGTGAAGTGGTTCAGGTATTAGATTTATAAGGCCTTGTGAAGTGGTTCAGGTATTAGATTTATAAGGCCTTGTGAAGTGGTTCAGGTATTAGATTTATAAGGCCTTGTGAAGTGGTTCAGGTATTAGATTTATAAGGCCTTGTGAAGTGGTTCAGGTATTAGATTCATAAGGCCTTGTGAAGTGGTTCAGGTATTAGATTTATAAGGCCTTGTGAAGTGGTTCAGGTATTAGATTTATAAGGCCTTGTGAAGTGGTTCAGGTATTAGATTTATAAGGCCTTGTGAAGTGGTTCAGGTATTAGATTTATAAGGCCTTGTGAAGTGGTTCAGGTATTAGATTTATAAGGCCTTGTGAAGTGGTTCAGGTATTAGATTTATAAGGCCTTGTGAAGTGGTTCAGGTATTAGATTTATAAGGCCTTGTGAAGTGGTTCAGGTATTAGATTTATAAGGCCTTGTGAAGTGGTTCAGGTATTAGATTTATAAGGCCTTGTGAAGTGGTTCAGGTATTAGATTCATAAGGCCTTGTGAAGTGGTTCAGGTATTAGATTTATAAGGCCTTGTGAAGTGGTTCAGGTATAATGCCTTGTGAAGTGGTTCAGGTATTAGATTTATAAGGCCTTGTGAAGTGGTTCAGGTATAATGCCTTGTGAAGTGGTTCAGGTATAATGCCTTGGGAAGTGGTTCAGGTATTAGATTTATAACGCCTTGGGTGTTCCGGTTTGCTAGGTGTGAAGGAGAGTTGGACCAAACTGCAGCGTGTAGATTGCGATCCATGTTTAATGAACAACGTGAAACACGTTAATAAACACAAACACTACAAAACGTAACGAAAACCGAAACAGCCTATACTTGTGTAAATAAACAAAGAGATAGGAACAACGACACTAAGGACAATCACCCACGACAAACTCAAAGAATATGGCTGCCTAAATATGGTTCCCAATCAGAGACAACGATAGACACCTGCCTCTGATTGAGAACCACTCCAGACAGCCATAGACTTTGCTAGATAACCCCACTAGCTACAATCCCAATACATACACACCAAAACACACCACAATACAAAAACCCCATGCCACACCCTGGCCTGACCCAATACATGAAGAAAAACACAAAATACTTAGACCAGGGCGTGACATTGGGAAGTGGTTCAGGTATTAGATTTATAATGCCTTGGGAAGTGGTTCAGGTATTAGATTTATAATGCATTGGGAAGTGGTTCAGGTATAATATTTATAAGGCCTTGGGAAGTGGTTCAGGTATAATATTTATAAGGCCTTGGGAAGTGGTTCAGGTATAATATTTATAAGGCCTTGGGAAGTGGTTCAGGTATAATATTTATAAGGCCTTGGGAAGTGGTTCAGGTATAATATTTATAAGGCCTTGGGAAGTGGTTCAGGTATAATATTTATAAGGCCTTGGGAAGTGGTTCAGGTATAATATTTATAAGGCCTTGGGAAGTGGTTCAGGAATAATATTTATAAGGCCTTGGGAAGTGGTTCAGGTATAATATTTATAAGGCCTTGGGAAGTGGTTCAGGTATACATTTATAAGGCCTTGGGAAGTGGTTCAGGTATAATATTTATAAGGCCTTGGGAAGTGGTTCAGGTATAATATTTATAAGGCCTTGGGAAGTGGTTCAGGTATAATATTTATAAGGCCTTGGAAAGTGGTTCAGGTATTAGATTTATAAGGCCTTGTGAAGTGGTTCAGGTATTAGATTTATAATGCCTTGTGAAGTGGTTCAGGTACAGTGCCTTGCAAAAGTATTCATCCCCCTTGCCATTGTTCCTATTTTGTTGCATTTCAACCTTTTATTTGGATATTATGTAATGGACATACACAAAATAGTCCATATTGGGGAAGTGAAATGAAAAAAAAAAGAAAAGTGAAAAAGTTGTGCGTGCATGTGTATTCACCCCCTTTACTATGAAGCCCCTAAATAAGATCTGGCGCAACCAATTACCTTCAGAAGTCACATAATTAGTTAAATAAAGTCCACCTGTGTGCAATTTAAGGTTCACATGATCTCAGTATGCTGTATATACACCTATTCTGAAAGGCCCCAGAGTCTGCAACACCACTAAGCAAGGGGCACCACCAAGCAAGTGGCACCATGAAGACCAAGGAGGGCATTAAGGACCAAGGCTTGGGTTATAAAAAATATCCAAAATGTTGAACAGCCCATAGAGCTCCTTTTAAATCCATTATTAAAAAATTGAAAGAATATGGCACCACAACAAACCTGCCAAGAGAGGGCCGCCTACCAAAACTAACAGACAAGGCAAGGAGGGCATTAATCAGAGAGGCAACAAAGAGACCAAAGATAACCCTGAAAGAGCTGAAAAGCTCCACAACGGAGATTGGAGTATCTGTCCATAGCACTACTTTAAGCCATACACTCCACAGAGCTGGGCTTTATGGAAGAGTGGCCATAAAAAAAGCCATTGCTTGAAGAAAAAATAAGCAAACAAGTTTGGTGTTTGCCAAAATACATGTGGGAGTCTCCCCAAACTTACAGAAGAAGGTAGTCTGGTCAGATTAAACTAAAAATGTATCTTTTTGCCCATCAAGGAAAACGTTATGTCTGGCACAAACCCAACACCTCTCATCATCACCGCGAGAACACCATCCCCACAGTGAAGTATGGTGGTGGCAGTCTGCCAGAGATTTGAGACTGGGACGGAGGTTCACCTTCCAGCAGGACAATGACCCTAAGCATACTGCTAAAGCAACACTCGAGTGGATTAAGGTCAATTTAAATGTCTTGGAATGGCCTAGTCAAAGCCCAGACCTCAATTCAATTGAGAATATGTGGTATGACTTAAAGATTGCTGTACACCAGCGGAACCCATCCAACTTGAAGGAGCTGGAGCAGTCTTTCCTTGAAGAATGGACAAAAATCCCAGTGGCTAGATATGCCAAGTTTATAGAGACATTCCCCAAGAGACTTGAAGCTTTAATTGTTGCAAAAGGTGGCTCTACAAATTATTGACGTTGGGGGGGATTGAATTGTTATGCACTCTCAATGTTTGTTTCACAAATAAAATATTTTTATCTTCAAAGTGGTAGGCATGTTTTGTAAATCAAATGATACAACCCCCCCCCCAAAAAAAACCATTTTAATTCCAGGTTGTAAGGCTACAAAATAGGAAAAATGCCAAGGGGGGTGAATACTTTCGCAAGCCACTGTATATTCATAAGAGAGATGGAGAAAAAAGTCACCTTTCCATAAAGATATTTAAATGTATGTTGCATGTTAACTCAGTCAGTGTTCAGTTTAAATACACATCAGCTTGTGGTTTCCACTAATTCCTGCTATTCATCTTTCTTTGACATAGGTCTGGTACATGGACAGCTACACCAACAGTAAGATTGTACGTGAGTACAAGACCATGGACGACTTTGTAGCTAACGTGGTGTCTCGAACCTACAACCTCCCATTTAAATGGGAGGGAACCGGTCACGTGGCGTACAATGGGTCCCTGTATTACAACAAGTACCAGAGTAACATCATCGTCAAGTACAGTTTTGAGACGGGTCGGGTGCTGGCTCAGCGGGCTCTGGAGTACGCCGGCTTCCACAATACCTACCCTTACTCCTGGGGAGGATACTCCGACATCGATGTCATGGCCGACGAACTGGGCATGTGGGTAGTGTACGCAACCAATCAGAACGCGGGAAATATCGTCATCGCCCAGATGGACCCGGACACCCTGGAAGTCCGGAAGACGTGGAACACGGAATATTCCAGACGGAACGCGGGGGAATCCTTTATGATCTGCGGAACACTCTACATCACCAACTCTCACCTGACGGGTGCTAAGGTCTACTACGCGTACTCCACCAAGACCTCCAGCTATGAGTACACAGACATCCCTTTCCACAACCAGTACTTTCACATCTCCATGCTGGCCTATAACTCCAGGGAGAGGCACCTCTATGGCTGGAACAACGGACACCAGGTGCTGTTCAATGTCACTCTGTTCCACGTCATCAAAACCCAAGACGACTCCTAGAGGACACGGGAGATGAAATGTCACAAGTCCTCATATGGACACCGTAGAAATGACAACAGCAACTTTCCAAGGCAAAGCGCCATCATTTGTGATATAAAAAGGGACCTTGTTGCTTACAACCTTGTTCATGTTTTTCCTCACCTCCTCCCTAAAGTGAACTGCTCTGTCATTACGTTGCCATTACTTGAAGAAATTGCCCTTTTTTGTATTTTCTGGGCCAGAACACTTGAGGTGACTTGAACACGGACAGAATGTCATAGATCCTATTTATCCTCTCTTCTTCTTTTTTTATTTTCCCATCGCTGCTGAAATAGGAGTTTACTGTATGGCCTTATTTACTGCTGTCTTTACGTTCTCTATGATCCTCTTCTTTTCCCATCGCTGCTGAAATAGGAGTTTACTGTATGGCCTTATTTACTGCTGTCTTTACGTTCTCTATGATCCTCTTCTTTTCCCATCGCTGCTGAAATAGGAGTTTACTGTATGGCCTTATTTACTGCTGTCTTTACGTTCTCTATGATCCTCTTCTTTTCCCATCGCTGCTGAAATAGGAGTTTACTGTATGGCCTTATTTACTGCTGTCTTTATGTTCTCTATGATCCACAGGATCTTGATAGACATGTGCATGAATGTCTGACATTTTGTCTGCTGTAATTTACGATGATACAGTGTATTTTCAATGTTTCTGTTCCAGATGTCCTTCAGTTCTCACAGTGTTTGTAGTGACGTCTATTTAAAGTATTTAAACCTAGTTTGAGGTCCTCTCCAGAGTATTTGCTGCCATGTTACATGAACAGTCTGATTATGGAAAACATTGTGGTAACAATTGTATGTCTCTATGCGAAAGCTAAGTAAATATTTTGTTTGTTATAAAATACTGTATCAAAAGTGTATCAGTTTTTTTATTTGTGTTTCAAAGGCATTACCTCTTATAGCACAAAACTGAAACCCACCCAATGCAGCACCAAAGTAATTCAATGCTTTTATCTTGGTATTAAAATGCTGCGTCTTGATATACACTAGGTGCACGAAAAATGAACAACTGCTCGTTCCAAGACACAGACTGACCAGGTGAATCCAGGTCAAATCTATGATCCCGTATTGATGTCACTTGTTTAAACCACCTTCAATCAGTGTAGATGAAGGGGAGGAGACAGGTTAAAGAAGGATTCTTAAGCATTGAGATAAGTGAGACATGGATTGTGTACCTGTGCCATTCAGAGAGTGAATGGGCAAGACAGAACATGTAAGTGCCTTTGAATGGATCATGGTAGTAGGTGACAGGCACACCGGTTTGTGTCAAGAACTGCAACGCTTCTGGGTGCACATTGTTGTCACGCTCAACATGTTCTGCCTGCATCTTGATGTCTGTTTAACCTGTAGTCTGCCTGCATCTTGATGTCTGTTTTACCTGTAGTCTGCCTGCATCTTGATGTCTGTTTTACCTGTAGTCTGCCTGCATCTTGATGTCTGTTTTACCTGTAGTCTGCCTGCATCTTGATGTCTGTTTAACCTGTAGTCTGCCTGCATCTTGATGTCTGTTTAACCTGTAGTCTGCCTGCATCTTGATGTCTGTTTTACCTGTAGCCTGCCTGCATCTTGATGTCTGTTTTACCTGTAGTCTGCCTGCATCTTGACGTCTGTTTTACCTGTAGTCTGCCTGCATCTTGATGTCTGTTTTACCTGTAGCCTGCCTGCATCTTGATGTCTGTTTTACCTGTAGCCTGCCTGCATCTTGATGTCTGTTTTACCTGTAGTCTGCCTGCATCTTGATGTCTGTTCTATCTGTGACATTTTTGAAAGAAGTCTGCCTGATAATACAACTCTGAAATAGCTAAATATTTTACAGTCAGATTTTAAAAAACAGCTAGGTTGAAGGGAATCCTGTTATGAAGGCCCCGTTTATGAATAATGGTGATGATGATGATGATGATGATGATGGATTGAAAAGATTGGAACTTTCATTTATCCGTTTTAAATATTTTTTTGTCTGATTGTTCAGTGCTATCCTTTGGCATTCCAATCAGGAACAGGCAGAGAAGAGCTGGGTGGGTTCAGATTGCTCACTGCATCACCCACCCCCCCCCGTCCCCATATACTCATATTGTAGCTCAGTTTCTGTCACCAACACTGACAGTATATGGTAACTATCTATTTTATAAACACGCAAGCACATACACACTCTCTCTCTCTCTCTCTCACACACACACACACACACACACACACACACACACACACACACACACACACACACACACACACACACACACACACACACACACACACATCATTTCTGATAAAATCACCAATCTGTCTGGTTTCACAGTAGCAGGCCATGAGACATACTAAATCATTGACTATCTCTCTCCCTCCCCTCCTCTTCAAAAAACAACTACACCTCTCTCACTCCCCACCTACTCTTTTTTTTTATTAAGTACACCTCTCTCCCTCCTATTCTCTTAAAAAACTACTACACCTCCCTACCTCTCCTCCTCTTCTCTTAAAAAACAACACATCTCCCTCCCCTCCTCTTCTCTTAAAACAACACCTCTCTCCCTCCCTTCCTCTTCTCTTAAAACAACACCTCTCCCTCCCCTCCTCTTCTCTTAAAACAACACCTCTCTCCCTCCCCTCCTCTTCTCTTAAAATAACACCTCTCTCCCTCTTTTCTTAAAAAATAACACCTCTCTCCCTCCTCTTATCTTAAAAAACAACACCTCTCTCCCTCTTTTCTTAAAAAATAACACCTCTCTCCCTCCTCTTATCTTAAAAAACAACACCTCTCCCTCTCCTCTTCTCTTCTCTTAGGCACTTTGCTATTGTTATGTTTCTAACACTATCATGAATCCAAATTGATTTCCCATCTAGAGGCCTCGGCTACAAATGCCCCCAGTGTGATCATCTCCCGTCCCCACTGTCCCCCCTCCACACTGTCCCCCCTCACATCGCCCCCATCGAAAAATAAAAAATCCATCAGACATCAGCAGTTCTGTATTAAATCAGAAAGAGATCTTCCAGAGAAGTTGATTAGCATTGATTGTCCCACCCTTTCCTCTCTCCACATGTGTCTGCCTTGATGGGAGGGAGTGAGTGAGTGAGTGAGTGAGTGAGTGAGTGAGTGAGTGAGTGAGTGAGTGAGTGAGGGAGGGAGGGAGGGAGGGAGGGAGGGAGGGAGGGAGGGAGGGAGGGAGGGAGGGAGGGAGGGAGGGAGGGAGGGAGGGAGGGACAGCTATGGTTCACAGCAATAGGATCATAACCTCAAACGCTGTATGTTTGACTGATCATGTCTTATCAAAACACAGTAAAAAACCTGTAACACTTCACTGGGTGCAATATACAGTACAACACTTCACTGGGTGCTATATCAACACACAGTAGAACACTTCACTGGGTGCTATATCAACACACAGTAGAACACTTCACTGGGTGCTATATCAACACACAGTAGAACACTTCACTGGGTGCTATATCAACACACAGTACAACACTTCACTGGGTGCTATATCAACACACAGTACAACACTTCACTGGGTGCTATATCAACACACAGTAGAACACTTCACTTGGTGCTATATCAACATACAGTACAACACTTCACTGGGTGCTATATCAACACACAGTACAACACTTCACTGGGTGCTATATCAATATACAGTACAACACTTCACTGGGTGCTATATCAACACACAGTACAACACTTCACTGGGTGCTATATCAACACACAGTACAACACTTCACTGGGTGCTATATCAACACACTTCACTGGGTGCTATATCAACACACAGTACAACACTTCACTGGGTGCTATATCAATACACAGTACAACACTTCACTGGGTGCTATATCAACACACAGTACAACACTTCACTGGGTGCTATATCAACACACAGTACAACACTTCACTGGGTGCTATATCAACACACAGTACAACACTTCACTGGGTGCTATATCAACACACAGTAGAACACTTCACTGGGTGCTATATCAACACACAGTACAACACTTCACTGGGTGCTATATCAATATACAGTACAACACTTCACTGGGTGCTATATCAACACACAGTACAACACTTCACTGGATGCTATATCAATATACAGTACAACACTTCACTGGGTGCTATATCAACACACAGTACAACACTTCACTGGGTGCTATATCAACACACAGTACAACACTTCACTGGGTGCTATATCAACACACTTCACTGGGTGCTATATCAACACACAGCACAACACTTCACTGGGTGCTATATCAATATACAGTACAACACTTCACTGGGTGCTATATCAATACACAGTACAACACTTCACTGGGTGCTATATCAACACACAGTACAACACTTCACTGGGTGCTATATCAACACACAGTACAACACTTCACTGGGTGCTATATCAATATACAGTACAACACTTCACTGGGTGCTATATCAACACACAGTACAACACTTCACTGGGTGCTATATCAATATACAGTACAACACTTCACTGGGTGCTATATCAAAACACAGTACAACACTTCACTGGGTGCTATATCAATATACAGTACAACACTTCACTGGGTGCTATATCAACACACAGTACAACACTTCACTGGGTGCTATATCAACACACAGTACAACACTTCACTGGGTGCTATATCAACACACAGTAGAACACTTCACTGGGTGCTATATCAATATACAGTACAACACTTCACTGGGTGCTATATCAATACACAGTACAACACTTCACTGGGTGCTATATCAACACACTTCACTGGGTGCTATATCAACACACAGTAAAACACTTCACTGGGTGCTATATCAACACATAGTGCAACACTTCACTGGGTGCTATATCAATACACAGTACAACACTTCACTGGGTGCTATATCAACACACAGTAGAACACCTCACTGGGTGCTATATCAACACACAGTACAACACTTCACTGGGTGCTATATCAATACACAGTAGAACACTTCACTGGGTGCTATATCAACACACACTACAACACTTCACTGGGTGCTATATCACTACACAGTAGAACACTTCACTGGGTGCTATATCAACACACAGTACAACACTTCACTGGGTGCTATATCAACACACAGTACAACACTTCACTGGGTGCTATATCAACACACAGTAGAACACTTCACTGGGTGCTATATCAACACACAGTACAACACTTCACTGGGTGCTATATCAATACACAGTAGAACACTTCACTGGGTGCTATATCAATACACAGTACAACACTTCACTGGGTGCTATATCAATATACAGTACAACACTTCACTGGGTGCTATATCAACACACAGTAGAACACTTCACTGGGTGCTATATCAACACACTTCACTGGGTGCTATAACAACACACAGTAGAACACTTCACTGGGTGCTATATCAACACACAGTAGAACACTTCACTGGGTGCTATATCAACACACAGTAGAACACTTCACTGGGTGCTATATCAACACACAGTAGAACACTTCACTGGGTGCTATATCAACACACTTCACTGGGTGCTATAACAACACACAGTAGAACACTTCACTGGGTGCTATATCAACACACTTCACTGGGTGCTATATCAACACACAGTAGAACACTTCACTGGGTGCTATATCAATACACAGTAGAACACCCCACTGGGTGCTATATCGACACACAGTAGAACACTTCACTGGGTGCTATATCAATGCACGACAAATCACCTGGATTGCTTCTCCAGGAGAATGAATATATATATATATGCAGAGACACAGACACACACACACACACACACACACACACACACACACACACACACACACACACACACACACACACACACACACACACACACACACTTCACTGGGTGCTATATCAACACACAGTAGCACACTTCACTGGGTGCTATATCAACACACAGTAGAACACTTCACTGGGTGCTATATCAACACACAGTACAACACTTCACTGGGTGCTATATCAATACACAGTACAACACTTCATTGGGTGCTATATCAATATACAGTACAACACTTCACTGGGTGCTATATCAACACACAGTAGAACACTTCACTGGGTGCTATATCAACACACAGTAGAACACTTCACTGGGTGCTATATCAACATACAGTACAACACTTCACTGGGTGCTATATCAACACACAGTAGAACACTTCACTGGGTGCTATATCAACACACTTCACTGGGTGCTATATCAACACACAGTACAACACTTCACTGGGTGCTATATCAACACACAGTAGAACACTTCACTGGGTGCTATATCAACACACATTAGAACACTTCACTGGGTGCTATATCAACACACTTCACTGGGTGCTATAACAACACACAGTAGAACACTTCACTGGGTGCTATATCAACACACTTCACTGGGTGCTATATCAACACACAGTAGAACACTTCACTGGGTGCTATATCAACAGACTTCACTGGGTGCTATAACAACACACAGTAGAACACTTCACTGGGTGCTATATCAACACACAGTAGAACACTTCACTGGGTGCTATATCAACACACTTCACTGGGTGCTATAACAACACACAGTAGAACACTTCACTGGGTGCTATATCAACACACTTCACTGGGTGCTATATCAACACACAGTAGAACACTTCACTGGGTGCTATATCAATACACAGTAGAACACCCCACTGGGTGCTATATCGACACACAGTAGAACACTTCACTGGGTGCTATATCAATGCACGACAAATCACCTGGATTGCTTCTCCAGGAGAATGAATATATATATATATGCAGAGACACAGACACACACACACACACACACACACACACACACACACACACACACACACACACACACACACACACACACACACACACACACACACACACACACACACACACACACACACACACACACACACACACACACAGGTATTGCAGTGACAAACGAGGCCTGGGCTCATCAGTATGGAAATGGCATGGCAACTGTATCTTTTATTTATTTTCTCCTACATGGAAAAATACGTAGTAGTCTAGAGTGGGTCCTTCATTATGACCATGCATGTTCTCCCTCTCAGGGCCTTAGAAAGACCTCCTCTCAGCCAGATTGGACCAACTTCCCACCAGGAACGATGCTGGGTGTGTAGAGAATTTTGTGTAGAATATCAATTCGTAATTTATCGGTTATTCCCCCCCCCCCCAACCCCCCGAATGCTTTCTTGCTGTTCCATTCCAGCTAAATTCAGTTCTCAGATTTACACCTGGGGTATTAAAACTGTGTGGTATCTGTCAATAGTCACACGGGATTCGCCATTCACCTTCAGAAGTTCTGATTCCACATTAGTGAGAGGGGCTCCAAACACTTCGCACGTTATCTACCACAATCTACCCACTAAAGTTTGATGATAGATCGCTTTAAAGGACTTTTTCTGAAGCCCCAGGAATATTTTCCACTTGATTTTATTCTTCTCTGTATGGTGTGCCTCACATTCAGTAGCTTCAGGGTCTCTGCCTCACAAAGGGCTTCAAAAGTAGGAGTGTTATTGCTATTGGGGGAATATTGTGATTTTATGAGACTGTAATTGTATTAAGTCAGGAAAGGACAGAGGATATTGTGTGCCAATGGTGGATGTGGTGGTGGAGGGGTTGGTTGTGGAGGTGCTAGTGGTGGAGGTGATGGAGGTGGTGATGGAGGAGATGGTGGTAGATGGTGGTGATGGAGATGGGGGTAGTGGTGGTGGTGGTGGAGTTGGTGGAGGTGATGGGGGGTGGTGGAGGTGGTGGAGTTGGTGGAGGTGGTGAAGGTGATGGTGGAGGTGGTGGAGGTGATGGTGGAGGTGGTGGAGGTGATGGGGGGTGGTGGAGGTGGTGGAGTTGATGAAGGGTGGTGGAGTTGGTGGAGGTGATGGAGAGGTGGTGGTGGAGGTGATGGGGGATGGTGGAGGTAGTGGGGGGTGGAGGTGATGGTGGAGGTGGTGGAGGTGATGGGGCGGTGGAGGTGATGGGGGTGGTGGAGGTGATGGGAGCGGTGGAGGTGATGGGAGTGGACATGACTGTTTATTTTTTTTAACCATTGCTGTGGCTCTAAAGTTTCCAATCCCTAATGTGAAACCTGTAACGGCGTTCTTCGTTTGTTGAGAGAGAGTCGGACCGAAATGCAGCGTGGTGGTTAATCATGATCTTTAATAAAGAAAACGGCGATACATGAAATAACTAAATAAATACAAAAAACAACAAACGGATCTGGTGAAACTACACAGAGACAGGAACAATCACCCACCAACCTAATTACAGCCTATCTGGTGAACACTACACAGAGACAGGAACAATCACCCACCAACCTAATTACAGCCTATCTGGTGAAACTACACAGAGACAGGAACAATCACCCACCAACCTAATTACAGCCTATCTGGTGAACACTACACAGAGACAGGAACAATCACCCACCAACCTAATTACAGCCTATCTGGTGAAACTACACAGAGACAGGAACAATCACCCACCAACCTAATTACAGCCTATCTGGTGAACACTACACAGAGACAGGAACAATCACCCACCAACCTAATTACAGCCTATCTGGTGAAACTACACAGAGACAGGAACAATCACCCACCAACCTAATTACAGCCTATCTGGTGAACACTACACAGAGACAGGAACAATCACCCACCAACCTAATTACAGCCTATCTGGTGAAACTACACAGAGACAGGAACAATCACCCACCAACCTAATTACAGCCTATCTGGTGAAACTACACAGAGACAGGAACAATCACCCACCAACCTAATTACAGCCTATCTGGTGAACACTACACAGAGACAGGAACAATCACCCACGAAAGACAAAGCGAAACTCAAGCTACCTAAATACGGTTCCCAATCAGAGGCAACGAGAATCACCTGACAGCTGATTGAGAACCGCCTCAGGCAGCCAAGCCTATACAACACCCCTAATCAGCCGCGATCCCAAATACTACAAACCCCAATACGAAATACAACACGTAAACCCCTGTCACACCCTGGCCTGACCAAATATATAACGAAAACACAAAACACTAAGACCAAGGCGTGACAAAACCAAGCAAAAACATTTGTGCCAGGCAAAAAGAGAACTGTGGCTAAATGCCAGAGGGGATGAGTCATTATGTCACGATCGTCGTAATGAGTAGACCGGGGCGCAGAGTGAATAGAGTTCCACATATTTGTAATAAACTGAAACTCGGCAAAACAAAACCACAAACGAACGAACAAACGAAACGTGACGCTACTGGTGTGCACTCAAGGCAACTCAATGTAGACAAGTCCACACAAACACAAATTAGAAAAATGGCTGCCTAAATATGATCCCCAATCGGAGACATCGATAAACAACTGTCTCTGTTTGGGAACCATATCAGGCCAATGTAGACATACAAAAAACCTAGATGACCCGCCCTAGTCACTATCACGCCCCAACCAACACAGAGAATAAACAGCTTACTGTGGTCAGGCCGTGACACAGGAGTTACTATGTGTGTGACGGAAGAATGTAACCTGTATAAAGGATGTGCGCCAAGGCTGGAAAGTTAGTTGTTTTCATCAACCAGCTCGGCTTATATTACTATTGTAATATAAAAACCTAGATGACCCGCCCTAGTCACTATCACGCCCCAACCAACACAGAGAATAAACAGCTTACTGTGGTCAGCTTACTGTGGTCAGCTTACTGTGGTCAGCTTACTGTGGTCAGCTTACTGTGGTTTCTATTACTATTGTAATATAAGCCTATTTGAACTAACAGGCTCCGGTTATATGAGAAATATAATTGACTGAATATTTAGACGATAGGAACAGCCAGGAAAATTCCCCCTTTTTGGCAAAGGGAGATATTACCTGAATAGACAGAGGGTCTTTTGTACTGTGTAATTACCATGTAATTTGGTAAGGTTGTCTCTCTGCTCTGACTTGACAGGCTGCTTGGCATAATTGAGATGGGAGCTGTTGGGACGGAGAGGGAACAGATGGGAGTGATGACATCTCACTGCATATAGACATGACATGACATATCTCACTGCATATAGACATGATATATCTCACTGCATATAGACATGACATGATATATCTCACTGCATATAGACATGATATATCTCACTGCATATAGACATGATATATCTCACTGCATATAGACATGATATATCTCACTGCATATAGACATGACATATCTCACTGCATATAGACATGACATATCTCACTGCATATAGACATGATATATCTCACTGCATATAGACATGATATATCTCACTACATATAGACATGATATATCTAACTGCATATAGACATGATATATCTCACTGCATATAGACATGATATATCTCACTGCTTATAGACATGATATATCTCACTGCATATAGACATGATATATCTAACTGCATATAAACATGACATATCTCACTGCATATAGACATGATATATCTCACTGCATATAGACATGATATATCTCACTGCATATAGACATGATATATCTCACTGCATATAGACATGATATATCTCACTGCATATAGACATGATATATCTCACTGCATATAGACATGATATATCTCACTGCATATAGACATGATATATCTCCCTGCATATAGACATGATATATCTCACTGCATGCACCAGGTTGAATCTTTAAAACAGTGTGTGTGTGTGTGTGTGTGTGTGTGTGTGTGTGTGTGTGTGTGTGTGTGTGTGTGTTGACTCCACCATTAGCAGGTGCGAGAGAAACAAAGAGTTATCTGAACTATCGTTTCTGCCCAGGGCACAACCCCAACACCCCATTATAAAAAGTAATTGGTGATTGACCTAAAGCCGCCATTCTTCTTCTCATTGATTTGAACAAAAAACAACAGAAACAACGAAGCAGAAACACCAGCACCGTTTCATGATTATTCTCCTCTGACCCCATGTTCTGTAGCTATAGTGTTCAGGCAATTGCAGCAATTCAATCACACCAGCTAACCAAAGCCAGAATAATTCAAAAACAATATCAACAGCAAGGCTGCATTTCATTTAATGTTGATAAGCGGTTTGAAAATGTGCCTCTCATTACCATATCAATCGTGTTATTTTTCTTTCTGCCTAAGATCGCCTGGGCTTGTGTTATTTTGCATTCTTGGTTGAAGCCTCCGTTTCAACCTGGTCTTGGCTATGGGGGTCTGGACTACTGCCTGCTGTAATATCAAGGTTCTTTACTGACATTTAAAGGGAAATAAGTATTTGGAATTGGAGAAATCTCAGTTCAGTAACCTATCTGATATGACGGACGAACTGAACTACCACTTTGAGGAAGAAAAAACCTCTTACAGAAAATGACACAATTTATGCAATAAGGACAAATGGTCTATATATATATTAGTACTAAAGTACAGCAATATATCTCTTACATCTTAGAGGCAATTGTCTCTAAGAGAGAGTGTGTCTGTGGTAGAGAGAGAGTGTGTCTGTGGTAGAGAGAGAGTGTCTCTGTGGTAGAGAGAGTGTGTCTGCGGTAGAGAGAGTGTGTGTCTGTGGTAGAGACAGTGTATGTCTGTGGTAGAGAGAGAGTGTCTGTGGTAGAGAGAGAGTGTGTCTGTGGTAGAGAGAGTGTGTGTCTGTGGTAGAGACAGTGTGTGTCTGTGGTAGAGAGAGTGTGTGTCTGTGGTAGAGACAGTGTGTGTCTGTGGTAGAGAGAGAGTGTCTCTGTGGTAGAGAGAGAGTGTCTCTGTGGTAGAGAGAGAGTGTCTCTGTGGTAGAGAGAGAGTGTCTGTGGTAGAGAGAGAGTGTCTCTGTGGTAGAGAGAGAGTGTCTGTGGTAGAGAGAGAGTGTCTCTGTGGTAGAGAGAGGTTGTCTGTGGTAGAGAGAGTGTGTCTCTGTGGTAGAGAGAGTGTGTGTCTGTGGTAGAGAGAGTGTGTCTGTGGTAGAGAGAGTGTGTCTCTGTGGTAGAGAGAGAGTGTCTGTGGTAGAGAGAGTGTGTCTCTGTGGTAGAGAGAGTGTGTGTCTGTGGTAGAGAGAGTGTGTCTGCGGTAGAGAGTGCGTGTCTGCGGTAGAGAGTGCGTCTCTGTGGTAGAGAGTGTCTCTGTGGTAGAGAGTGTCTCTGTGGTAGAGAGAGTGCGTCTCTGTGGTAGAGAGAGTGTGTCTGTGGTAGAGAGAGTGTGTCTCTGTGGTAGTGAGTGTCTCTGTATTAGAGAGAGTGCATTATGTGTCAGAAGATTACATTCATTTTATCCAAATACATTTAAACTCAGTTTATCACAATTTCTGACAGTTAATCCTAGTAAAAAAGTCCCTGTTTTAGTTCAGTTAGGATCACCACTTTATTTTAAGAATGTGAAATGTCAGATTAATAGTAGAGAGAATTATTTATTTCAGCTTTTATTTCTTTCATCATATTCCCAGTGGGTCAGAAGTTTACATGCACTCAATTAGTATTTGGTAGCATTGCCTTTAAAGTGTTTAACTTGGGTCAAACGTTTCAGGTAGCCTTCCACAAGCCTCCCACAATAAGTTGGGTGAATTTTGGCCCATTCCTCCTGACTGAGCTGGTGTAACTGAGTCAGGTTTGTAGGCTCCTTGCTCGCACATGCTTTTTCAGTTCTGCCCACACATTTTCTATAGGATTGAGGTCAGGGCTTTGTGACATCCACTCCAATACCTTGACTTTGTTGTCTTTATTAATACATTTTGCCACAACTTTGGAATTAAGCTTGGAGTCATTGTTCATTTGGAAGAGTCATTTGCGATCAAGCTTTAACTTCAAGACATCAAGACTGATGTCTTGAGATGTTGCTTCAATATATACACATAATTTTCCTGCCTCATGATGCCATCTATTTTGTGAAGTGCACCAGTCCCTCCTGCAGCAAAGCACCCCCACAACATGGTGCTGCCACCCACGTGCTTCATGGTTGGGATGGTGTTCTTCGGCTTGCAAGCCTCCCTCTTTGTCCTCCAAACATAACGATGGTCATTATTGGCAAACAGATCACAGGACATTTCTCCAAAAAGTATGATCTTTGTCCCCATGTGCAGTTGCAAACCGTAGTCTGGCTTTTTTATGGCCGTTTTGGAGCAGTGGTTCCTTCCTTGCTGAGCGGCCTTTCAGGTTATGTCGATATAGGACTCGATTTACTGTGGATATAGATACTTTTGTACCTGTTTCTTCCAGCATCTTCTCCAGGTCCTTTGCTGTTGTTCTGGGAATGATTTGCACTTTTCGCACCAAAGTACGTTCATCTCTAGGAGACAGAATGCGTCTCCTTCCTGAGTGTTATGACGGCTGCGTGGTCCCATGGTGTTTATACTAGCGTACTATTGTTTGTACAGATTGACGTGGTACCTTCAGGCATTTGGAAATTGCTCCCAAGGAGGAACCAGACTTACAATTTATTTTCTGAGGTCTTGGCTGATTTCTTTTAGATTTTCCCGTGATCTCAAGCAAAGAGGCACTGAGTTGAAGAGGGGTCAGAGTCAACGAGTCAGGGAGCAGGGTAGGAGTCAACAGGAGAGGGGTCAGAGTCAACGAGTCAGGGAGCAGGGTAGGAGTCAACAGGAGAGGGGTCAGAGTCAACGAGTCAGGGAGCAGGGTAGGAGTCAACAGGCAAGGGGTCAGAGTCAACGAGTCAGGGAGTAGGGCATGAGTCAACGGGAGAGGGGTCAGACTCAATGAGTCAGGGAGCAGGGCATTAGTCAACGGGAGAGGGGTCAGAGTCAACGAGTCAGGGAGCAGGGTAGGAGTCAACAGGAGATGGGTCAGAGTCAACGAGGCAGGGAGAAGAGTAAGAGTCAACAGGAGAGGGGTCAGATTCAACGAGTCAGGGTGCAGGGTAGGAGTCAACGAGAGAGGGGTCAAAGTCAACGAGTCAACGGGAGAGGGGTCAGAGGGGTCATGAGTCAACAGGAGAGGGGTCAGAGTCAACTAGTCAGGGAGCAGGGCATGAGCAAACGGGAGAGGGGTCAGAATCAACGAGTCAGGGAGCAGAGTAAGAGTCAACAGGAGAGAGGTCAGAGTCAACGAGAGAGCGAGTGGGGTAATGATTGAGTCACATCGAGTGGGGGTCAGAGTCAACGAGTCAGGGAGCAGGGCATGAGTCAACGGGAGAGGGGTCAGAGTCAACGAGTCAGGGAGCAGGGTAAGAGTCAACGGGAGAGGGGTCAGAGTCAACGAGTCAGGGAGCAGGGTAAGAGTCAACGAGAGAGGGGTCAGAGTCAACGAGTCAGGGAGCAGGGTAAGAGTCAACGGGAGAGGGGTCAGAGTCAACGAGTCAGGGAGCAGAGTAAGAGTCAACAGGAGAGAGGTCAGAGTCAACGAGAGAGCGAGTGGGGTAATGATTGAGTCACATCGAGTGGGGGTCAGAGTCAACGAGTCAGGGAGCAGGGCATGAGTCAACGGGAGAGGGGTCAGAGTCAACGAGTCAGGGAGCAGGGTAAGAGTCAACGGGAGAGGGGTCAGAGTCAACGAGTCAGGGAGCAGGGTAAGAGTCAACGAGAGAGGGGTCAGAGTCAACGAGTCAGGGAGCAGGGTAAGAGTCAACGGGAGAGGGGTCAGAGTCAACGAGTCAGGGAGCAGGGTAAGAGTCAACGAGAGAGGGGTCAGAGTCAACGAGTCAGGGAGCAGGGTAAGAGTCAACGAGAGAGGGGTCAGAGTCAACGAGTCAGGGAGCAGGGTAAGAGTCAACGGGAGAGGGGTCAGAGTCAACAAGTCAGGGAGCAGGGTAAGAGTCAACGAGAGAGGGGTCAGAGTCAACGAGTCAGGGAGCAGGGTAAGAGTCAACGGGAGAGGGGTCAGAGTCAACGAGTCAGGGAGCAGGGTAAGAGTCAACGAGAGAGGGGTCAGTGTCAACGAGTCAGGGAGCAGGGTAAGAGTCAACGGGAGAGGGGTCAGAGTCAACGAGTCAGGGAGCAGGGTAAGAGTCAACGGGAGAGGGGTCAGAGTCAACGAGTCAGGGAGCAGGGCATAAGTCAACGAGAGAGGGGTCAGTGTCAATGAGTCAGGGAGCAGGGTAAGAGTCAACGGGAGAGGGGTCAGAGTCAACGAGTCAGGGAGCAATGTAAGAGTCAACAGGAGAGGGGTCAGAGTCAACGAGTCAGGGAGCAGGGTAAGAGTCAACGGGAGAGGGGTCAGAGTCAATGAGAGAGCGAGTGGGGTAAGACGCTATGAGAGAGGGAGAGAGGTCAGTGTCAACGAAACAGGGATGGGTGTGAACAACGAAACAGGGAGAGGGGTCACTGTCAACGA
The DNA here is from genome assembly GCF_002021735.2 of Oncorhynchus kisutch. Lineage (NCBI taxonomy): Eukaryota > Metazoa > Chordata > Actinopteri > Salmoniformes > Salmonidae > Oncorhynchus > Oncorhynchus kisutch. The sequence goes on from NC_034184.2 coordinate 82,972,116, forward strand.
AACAGGGAGAGGGTCAGAGTCAATGAGTCAGGGAGCAGGGCATGAGTCAATGGGAGAGGGGTCAGAGTCAATGTGTCAGGGAGCAGGGCATGAGTCAACAGGAGAGGGGTCAGAGTCAACGAGTCAGGGAGCAGGGCATGAGTCAACGGGAGAGGGGTCAGAGTCAACGAGTCAGGGAGCAGGGTAGGAGTCAACAGGAGAGGGGTCAGAGTCAACGAGTCAGGGAGCAGGGTAGGAGTCAACAGGAGAGGGGTCAGAGTCAACGAGTCAGGGAGCAGGGTAGGAGTCAACAGGCAAGGGGTCAGAGTCAACGAGTCAGGGAGTAGGGCATGAGTCAACGGGAGAGGGGTCAGACTCAATGAGTCAGGGAGCAGGGCATTAGTCAACGGGAGAGGGGTCAGAGTCAACGAGTCAGGGAGCAGGGTAGGAGTCAACAGGAGATGGGTCAGAGTCAACGAGGCAGGGAGAAGAGTAAGAGTCAACAGGAGAGGGGTCAGATTCAACGAGTCAGGGTGCAGGGTAGGAGTCAACGAGTCAACGAGAGAGGGGTCAAAGTCAACGAGTCAACGGGAGAGGGGTCAGAGGGGTCATGAGTCAACAGGAGAGGGGTCAGAGTCAACTAGTCAGGGAGCAGGGCATGAGCAAACGGGAGAGGGGTCAGAGTCAACGAGTCAGGGAGCAGGGTAAGAGTCAACGGGAGAGGGGTCAGAGTCAACGAGTCAGGGAGCAGGGTAAGAGTCAACGAGAGAGGGGTCAGAGTCAACGAGTCAGGGAGCAGGGTAAGAGTCAACGAGAGAGGGGTCAGAGTCAACGAGTCAGGGAGCAGGGTAAGAGTCAACGGGAGAGGGGTCAGAGTCAACAAGTCAGGGAGCAGGGTAAGAGTCAACGAGAGAGGGGTCAGAGTCAACGAGTCAGGGAGCAGGGTAAGAGTCAACGGGAGAGGGGTCAGAGTCAACGAGTCAGGGAGCAGGGTAAGAGTCAACGAGAGAGGGGTCAGTGTCAACGAGTCAGGGAGCAGGGTAAGAGTCAACGGGAGAGGGGTCAGAGTCAACGAGTCAGGGAGCAGGGTAAGAGTCAACGGGAGAGGGGTCAGAGTCAACGAGTCAGGGAGCAGGGCATAAGTCAACGAGAGAGGGGTCAGTGTCAATGAGTCAGGGAGCAGGGTAAGAGTCAACGGGAGAGGGGTCAGAGTCAACGAGTCAGGGAGCAATGTAAGAGTCAACAGGAGAGGGGTCAGAGTCAACGAGTCAGGGAGCAGGGTAAGAGTCAACGGGAGAGGGGTCAGAGTCAATGAGAGAGCGAGTGGGGTAAGACGCTATGAGAGAGGGAGAGAGGTCAGTGTCAACGAAACAGGGATGGGTGTGAACAACGAAACAGGGAGAGGGGTCACTGTCAACGAAACAGGGAGAGGGTCAGAGTCAATGAGTCAGGGAGCAGGGCATGAGTCAATGGGAGAGGGGTCAGAGTCAATGTGTCAGGGAGCAGGGCATGAGTCAACAGGAGAGGGGTCAGAGTCAACGAGTCAGGGAGCAGGGCATGAGTCAACGGGAGAGGGGTCAGAGTCAACGAGTCAGGGAGCAGGGTAGGAGTCAACAGGAGAGGGGTCAGAGTCAACGAGTCAGGGAGCAGGGTAGGAGTCAACAGGAGAGGGGTCAGAGTCAACGAGTCAGGGAGCAGGGTAGGAGTCAACAGGCAAGGGGTCAGAGTCAACGAGTCAGGGAGTAGGGCATGAGTCAACGGGAGAGGGGTCAGACTCAATGAGTCAGGGAGCAGGGCATTAGTCAACGGGAGAGGGGTCAGAGTCAACGAGTCAGGGAGCAGGGTAGGAGTCAACAGGAGATGGGTCAGAGTCAACGAGGCAGGGAGAAGAGTAAGAGTCAACAGGAGAGGGGTCAGATTCAACGAGTCAGGGTGCAGGGTAGGAGTCAACGAGTCAACGAGAGAGGGGTCAAAGTCAACGAGTCAACGGGAGAGGGGTCAGAGGGGTCATGAGTCAACAGGAGAGGGGTCAGAGTCAACTAGTCAGGGAGCAGGGCATGAGCAAACGGGAGAGGGGTCAGAATCAACGAGTCAGGGAGCCGAGTAAGAGTCAACAGGAGAGAGGTCAGAGTCAACGAGAGAGCGAGTGGGGTAATGATTGAGTCACATCGAGTGGGGGTCAGAGTCAACGAGTCAGGGAGCAGGGCATGAGTCAACGGGAGAGGGGTCAGAGTCAACGAGTCAGGGAGCAGGGTAAGAGTCAACGGGAGAGGGGTCAGAGTCAACGAGTCAGGGAGCAGGGTAAGAGTCAACGAGAGAGGGGTCAGAGTCAACGAGTCAGGGAGCAGGGTAAGAGTCAACGGGAGAGGGGTCAGAGTCAACAAGTCAGGGAGCAGGGTAAGAGTCAACGAGAGAGGGGTCAGAGTCAATGAGTCAGGGAGCAGGGTAAGAGTCAACGAGAGAGGGGTCAGAGTCAACGAGTCAGGGAGCAGGGTAAGAGTCAACGGGAGAGGGGTCAGAGTCAACAAGTCAGGGAGCAGGGTAAGAGTCAACGAGAGAGGGGTCAGAGTCAACGAGTCAGGGAGCAGGGTAAGAGTCAACGGGAGAGGGGTCAGAGTCAACGAGTCAGGGAGCAGGGTAAGAGTCAACGAGAGAGGGGTCAGTGTCAACGAGTCAGGGAGCAGGGTAAGAGTCAACGGGAGAGGGGTCAGAGTCAACGAGTCAGGGAGCAGGGTAAGAGTCAACGGGAGAGGGGTCAGAGTCAACGAGTCAGGGAGCAGGGCATGAGTCAACGAGAGAGGGGTCAGTGTCAATGAGTCAGGGAGCAGGGTAAGAGTCAACGGGAGAGGGGTCAGAGTCAACGAGTCAGGGAGCAGGGTAAGAGTCAACAGGAGAGGGGTCAGAGTCAACGAGTCAGGGAGCAGGGTAAGAGTCAACGAGAGAGGGGTCAGAGTCAATGAGAGAGCGAGTGGGGTAAGAGTCAACAGGAGAGGGGTCAGACGAGAGAGCGAGTGGGGTAAAGATTGAGTCACATCATTATTGTCCTTGTTTGTTTACGCTGCTTATCTTCCGTCGACAGACTCGGTGGTACACTTGTGTGTGTTTAGTCTTCTTCACATGAACATTATGTATTAATCTTCTATCTCATTACATTGTGCCCTACAGCAAATAAATAACCCAACAACACGGCTTGAATCAGTACAATTACCATTTTAAGCCCATATCCCACCCCAGGTCACCTATACAGGATATGATCCCACTGTCATTATCAATCACTATCGGACTTCACTATCGGACTTCACTATAGGACTTTACTATAGGACTTCACTATCGGACTTCACTACAGGACTTTACTATAGGACTTCACTATCGGACTTCATTATAGGACTTTACTGTAGGACTTCACTATAGGACTTCGCTATAGGACTTTACTATAGGACTTCATTATAGGACTTTACTGTAGGACTTCACTATAGGACTTCACTATAGGACTTCACTATAGGACTTCACCATAGGACTTTACTATAGGACTTCGCTATAGGACTTTACTATAGGACTTTACTATCGGACTTTACTGTAGGACTTTACTATAGGACTTCATTATAGGACTCGACCATAGGACTTCACTATAGGACTTCACTATGGGACTTCATTATAGGACTCGACCATAGGACTTCAACATAGGACTTCACTATGGGACTCGACCATAGGACTTCACTATAGGACTTCATCATTATAGGATTTCACTATCAGACTTCACTATTAGACAGTAAAGGGAGTCACTGTGTGTAATTTGCAAGTGGTGTCCATCTCCCAGCAATTCATTTCATGTGGAAGCATACTAAATGAAATACATGTATTCAGAGTTACAAGACCATTAGTGGTGAGTTGTTAAAAAACAACAGCGTGTTAGGGACCATCAACAACAACAACAAGGTTCAGCTGTTTTGATTACCAGACTGAGCTCTGTTCAGTCTGTACAGCTGAGGCCTTTCTGATTCCACGATAGTCATTTAAAGGTGGTTTCTGATTGAGCCGACCTATGCAGCATTTCCTGTGACTGCAACCTGAATGCAGTGCTAATGCAGTCTGAATGCAGTCTGAATGTAGTGTGAATGCAGTCTGAATGGAGTGTGAATGCAGTCTGAATGCAGTGTGAATGCAACCTGAATGCAGTGCTAATGCAGTGTGAATACAGTTTGAATGCAGTCTGAATGGAACCTGAATGCAATGTGAATGCAGTCTGAATGCAGTCTGAATGGAGTGTGAATGCTGTCTGAATGCAGTCTGAATGCAGTCTCCGCTAAAGCAGGAACATTGCCTTTAAATTTCAATCACACTGTAAAGCTGAACTTCCGGACGATGTTTGAATAGAGCTCGCTAGTCTGCGGTTAACACAGGCGTAGGATTATATATGAGATTTTTATTTATTTATTTATTTTACCTTTATTTAACCAGGTAGGCAAGTTGAGAACAAGTTCTCATTTACAATTGCGACCTGGCCAAGATAAAGCAAAGCAGTTCGACAGATAAAACGACACAGAGTTACACATGGAGTAAAAACAAACATACAGTCAATAATGCAGTATAAACAAGTCTATATACAATGTGAGCAAATGAGGTGAGAAGGGAGGTAAAGGCAAAAAAGGCCATGATGGCAAAGTAAATACAATATAGCAAGTAAAATACTGGAATGGTAGTTTTGCAATGGAAGAATGTGCAAAGTAGAAATAAAAAAATAATGGGGTGCAAAGGAGCAAAATAAATAAATAAATAAAAATTAAATACAGTTGGGAAAGAGGTAGTTGTTTGGGCTAAATTTTAGGTGGGCTATGTACAGGTGCAGTAATCTGTGAGCTGCTCTGACAGTTGGTGCTTAAAGCTAGTGAGGGAGATAAGTGTTTCCAGTTTCAGAGATTTTTGTAGTTCGTTCCAGTCATTGGCAGCAGAGAACTGGAAGGAGAGGCGGCCAAAGAAAGAATTGGTCTTGGGGGTGACTAGAGAGATATACCTGCTGGAGCGTGTGCTACAGGTGGGAGATGCTATGGTGACCAGCGAGCTGAGATAAGGGGGGACTTTACCTAGCAGGGTCTTGTAGATGACATGGAGCCAGTGGGTTTGGCGACGAGTATGAAGCGAGGGCCAGCCAACGAGAGCGTACAGGTCGCAATGGTGGGTAGTATATGGGGCTTTGGTGATAAAACGGATTGCACTGTGATAGACTGCATCCAATTTGTTGAGTAGGGTATTGGAGGCTATTTTGTAAATGACATCGCCAAAGTCGAGGATTGGTAGGATGGTCAGTTTTACAAGGGTATGTTTGGCAGCATGAGTGAAGGATGCTTTGTTGCGAAATAGGAAGCCAATTCTAGATTTAACTTTGGATTGGAGATGTTTGATATGGGTCTGGAAGGAGAGTTTACAGTCTAACCAGACACCTAAGTATTTGTAGTTGTCCACGTATTCTAAGTCAGAGCCGTCCAGAGTAGTGATGTTGGACAGGCGGGTAGGTGCAGGTAGCGATCGGTTGAAGAGCATGCATTTAGTTTTACTTGTATTTAAGAGCAATTGGAGGCCACGGAAGGAGAGTTGTATGGCATTGAAGCTTGCCTGGAGGGTTGTTAACACAGTGTCCAAAGAAGGGCCGGAAGTATACAGAATGGTGTCGTCTGCGTAGAGGTGGATCAGGGACTCACCAGCAGCAAGAGCGACCTCATTGATGTATACAGAGAAGAGAGTCGGTCCAAGAATTGAACCCTGTGGCACCCCCATAGAGACTGCCAGAGGTCCGGACAGCAGACCCTCCGACTTGACACACTGAACTCTATCAGAGAAGTAGTTGGTGAACCAGGCGAGGCAATCATTTGAGAAACCAAGGCTGTCGAGTCTGCCGATGAGGATATGGTGATTGACAGAGTCGAAAGCCTTGGCCAGATCAATGAATACGGCTGCACAGTAATGTTTCTTATCGATGGCGGTTAAGATATCGTTTAGGACCTTGAGCGTGGCTGAGGTGCACCCATGACCAGCTCTGAAACCAGATTGCATAGCAGAGAAGGTATGGTGAGATTCGAAATGGTCGGTAATCTGTTTGTTGACTTGGCTTTCGAAGACCTTAGAAAGGCACGGTAGGATAGATATAGGTCTGTAGCAGTTTGGGTCAAGAGTGTCCCCCCCTTTGAAGAGGGGGATGACCGCAGCTGCTTTCCAATCTTTGGGAATCTCAGACGACACGAAAGAGAGGTTGAACAGGCTAGTAATAGGGGTGGCAACAATTTCGGCAGATAATTTTAGAAAGAAAGGGTCCAGATTGTCTAGCCCGGCTGATTTGTAGGGGTCCAGATTTTGCAGCTCTTTCAGAACATCAGCTGAATGGATTTGGGAGAAGGAGAAATGGGGAAGGCTTGGGCGAGTTGCTGTTGGGGGTGCAGTGCTGTTGTCCGGGGTAGGAGTAGCCAGGTGGAAAGCATGGCCAGCCGTAGAAAAATGCTTATTGAAATTCTCAATTATGGTGGATTTATCAGTGGTGACAGTGTTTCCTATCTTCAGTGCAGTGGGCAGCTGGGAGGAGGTGTTCTTATTCTCCATGGACTTTACAGTGTCCCAGAACTTTTTTGAGTTAGTGTTGCAGGAAGCAAATTTCTGCTTGAAAAAGCTAGCCTTGGCTTTTCTAACTGCCTGTGTATAATGATTTCTAGCTTCCCTGAACAGCTGCATATCACGGGGGCTGTTCGATGCTAATGCAGAACGCCATAGGATGTTTTTGTGTTGGTTAAGGGCAGTCAGGTCTAGGGAGAACCAAGGGCTATATCTGTTCCTGGTTCTAAATTTCTTGAATGGGGCATGTTTATTTAAGATGGTTAGGAAGGCATTTTTAAAAAATATCCAGGCATCCTCTACTGACGGGATGAGATCAATATCCTTCCAGGATACCCCGGCCAGGTCGATTAGAAAGGCCTGCTCGCAGAAGTGTTTCAGGGAGCGTTTTACAGTGATGAGTGGAGGTCGTTTGACCGCTGACCCATTACGGATGCAGGCAATGAGGCAGTGATCGCTGAGATCTTGGTTGAAGACAGCAGAGGTGTATTTAGAGGGGAAGTTGGTTAGGATGATATCTATGAGGGTGCCCGTGTTTAAGGTTTTGGGGAGGTACCTGGTAGGTTCATTGATTATTTGTGTGAGATTGAGGGCATCAAGTTTAGATTGTAGGATGGCTGGGGTGTTAAGCATGTTCCAGTTTAGGTCGCCTAGCAGCACGAACTCTGAAGATAGATGGGGGGCAATCAGTTCACATATGGTGTCCAGAGCACAGCTGGGGGCAGATGGTGGTCTATAGCAGGCGGCAACGGTGAGAGACTTGTTTTTAGAGAGGTGGATTTTTAAAAGTAGAAGTTCAAATTGTTTGGGTACAGACCTGGATAGTAGGACAGAACTCTGCAGGCTATCTTTGCAGTAGATTGCAACACCGCCCCCTTTGGCAGTTCTATCTTGTCTGAAAATGTTGTAGTTTGGAATTAAAACTTCAGAATTTTTGGTGGTCTTCCTAAGCCAGGATTCAGACACAGCTAGAACATCCGGGTTGGCAGAGTGTGCTAAAGCAGTGAATAGAACAAACTTAGGGAGGAGGCTTCTAATGTTAACATGCATGAAACCAAGGCTATTACGGTTACAGAAGTCGTCAAAAGAGAGCGCCTGGGGAATAGGAGTGGAGCTAGGCACTGCAGGGCCTGGATTCACCTCTACATCGCCAGAGGAACATAGGAGGAGTAGAATAAGGGTACGGCTAAAAGCTATGAGAATTGGTCGTCTAGAACGTCTGGAACATAGAGTAAAAGGAGGTTTCTGGGGGCGATAAAATAGCATCAAGGTATAATGTACAGACAGATGTATGGCAGGATGTGAATACAGTGGAGGTAAACCTAGGTATTGAGTGATGAAGAGAGAGATATTGTCTCTAGAAACATCGTTGAAACCAGGAGATGTCATTGCATGTGTGGGTGGTGGAACTAATAGGTTGGATAAGGTATAGTGAGCAGGACTAGAGGCTCTACAGTGAAATAAGCCAATAAACACTAACCAGAACAGAAATGGACAAGACATATTGACATTAAGGATAGGCATGCTTAGTCGAGTGATCAAAAGGGTCCGGTGAGTGGAGAGGTTGGTTGGTGATTTAGACAGCTAGCCAGGGCATCGGTAGCAAGCTAGCATAGGATGGAGGTCTGTTAGCCACCCCTTACGTTCCATCAGTAGATTAGTGGGGTTCCGTGTGGTAGAGGGGATTAATCCAAATCACACAACAACAACAAAAATAAAAACAATAGATATAGTTATAGAGGCCCAAGAAGAAAATATAATAATAATAATTTAAAAAATAATTTAAAAAAAATAATAATAAAAAAATTGTCCGATTGTCTATTCAGATAGCAGCCGGTAAGACAGCTAACGGTTAGCAGGCCGCAGATGGGCGTTCAGGTAACGTCGCGACGGAGGAGCCGGCCGAATAACTCCTTCGGGTAGATAACGTCGGCAGTCCAGTTGTGAAGGCCCGGTGGGGCTCCGCGAAGGCAGTAAAACGGGTCCGGATAGGTGACTGCAGCCCAGGTGTGATTGATGGAACTCAGGAGTGATTGACGGAGCTTGCTAGCTCCGATGGTCACACGGATAGCAGCTAGCTAGCTGTGAGATCCGGGTATGAATGTCCAGGGACATGGAGAGAAAAATTGGTCCGGTATGTTCCGTTCCGAGCCGCGCTGCGCCGTACAGAACTGGCGATAGATTTTCGAGCTAAAGGATAGCTGATGACCACAAAACGATTTGCCAGTAAAGGAGCTAACTAGCTTCTGAACTAGCTTCTGGATTAGCTTCTGGCTAGTTTCAGGCTAGCTTCTTGGAGTTTCTGGCTAGCTTCTTGGAGGATTACAGATCTGAGGTAAATAATACTTTTTTATAAATATACATTGGTGAGGCGGGTTGCAGGAGAGTGTTTTGAAGATGAGTTGATGGAAAATAAAAATAAAATGTATGTGAAAAAGTTGTAAATATATATATATACAGGACACGACAAGACGAGGACAAAAGACGTCTGAACTGCTATGCCACCTTGGAGACTCTGATAATACCAGTCAGGTTAACATCACCTTTATGAGTTCAAGACTTTATGTGCTTATTTAAATTACATACTGTAAATGCTTCAACATTCACAGAAAGTGACATTAGCTGATGAACATTATCTTCTAGAACAAAACCTATAACATTTTCTAAGCCTGTGTTTACCAGAGACTTTATTTTGGCTTTTATCCAAATACTCCACAAAAAATAATTTCCCTATAGGCTTTGGCCAATGAGCCATAGAGGAGTTAATGCCTAAAAAAACAAGCCTTCAAGTATTTCTCTCTATGGAGCCCTAAGCCACTCTGGTGTCCCCATCAGCAAGGGACATTTCTAGATAATGCTTTATATGTTGTCTTTGGAGCTACTTGATCATGTTGTCGCTCTGTTGAAAAAGACCCAGGCTATTGTCTCATAGCATATAAATCACCTAGTCCACAGCAGTGTTGTGTTCGAGAACACATAAAGTGAAACAGATTCAAGACCTAGACTGGAGCAAATCGAATCAATTCAAGACTGAGACAATGAGGGGGACGAGGGGTTTGAGTCCGATTCAAGACCGAGACAGGGAGGGGGACGATGGGATTGAGACCGATTCAAGATTGAGACAAGGAGGGGGACGAGGGGATTGAGACCGATTCAAGATTGAGACAAGGAGGGGGACGAAGGGATTGAGACCGATTCAAGATTGAGACAAGGAGGGGGACGAGGGGATTGAGACCGATTCAAGATTGAGACACTTCCGGGAAGAACTATTGGATATAAAAGTGATGTCAACTTAGCAACATTACGGCCAGGAATATGTCTTTCCAACATTACGACCAGGAATATGTCGTTCCAACATTACGGCCAGGAATATGTCTTTCCAACATTACGACCAGGAATACGTCTTAGCAACATTACAACCAGGAATACGTCTTTCCAACATTACAACCAGGAATATGTCTTTCCAACATTACGACCAGGAATATGTCTTTCCAACATTACAACCAGGAATATGTCTTTCCAACATTACGACCAGGAATACGTCTTTCCAACATTACGACCAGGAATACGTCTTTCCCGAAGCGGATCCTTTGTTCGGAACTCCACCCTGGACATATGTGATCTTATCCCAGAGGCCGACCCAAAACAACACAGTCGCTGCAGGAGAGGCAGACGGAGCGGCCTATTGGTCAGACTCAGAAGGCGAGCACACCATCCACCACTCCAGAGCATATTACTCGCCGATGTCCAATCTCTAGATAACGCCCGCGCTCAGGTCTATGCACTGTAGGTCTGACCAAACGGATTCCCCGCTTCAAGATTGCCTCGCTCACATGGACTGGGATTTATTTCCGGATAACCTCCGACAATAACATTGATGTATATGCTGACTGGGTGAGCGAGTTAATTAGCAAGTGCATCGGAGATGTCATTGGCCCAAAACTGAAAGCGTGAACCACCGATTTGAATCATGGCAAGGCGACTGGAAACATGACCAGTGGTTGAAGATATCCCTCTAGTGGTGTGGGGGCTGTGCTTTGGCATAGTGGGTGGGGTTATATCCTTCCTGTTTGGCCCTGTCCGGGGGTGTCCTCGGATGGGGCCACAGTGTCTCCTGACCCCTCCTGTCTCAGCCTCCAGTATTTATGCTGCAGTAGTTTATGTGTCGGGGGGCTAGGGTCAGTTTGTTATATCTGGAGTACTTTTCCTGTCCTATTCGGTGTCCTGTGTGAATCTAAGTGTGCGTTCTCTAATTCTCTCCTTCTCTCTTTCTTTCTCTCTCTCGGAGGACCTGAGCCCTAGGACCATGCCCCAGGACTACCTGACATGATGACTCCTTGCTGTCCCCAGTCCACCTGGCCGTGCTGCTGCTCCAGTTTCAACTGTTCTGCCTTATTATTATTCGACCATGCTGGTCATTTATGAACATTTGAACATCTTGGCCATGTTCTGTTATAATCTCCACCCGGCACAGCCAGAAGAGGACTGGCCACCCCACATAGCCTGGTTCCTCTCTAGGTTTCTTCTTCTGCAGATTTTTGCCTTTCTAGGGAGTTTTTCCTAGCCACCGTGCTTCTACACCTGCATTGCTTGCTGTTTGGGGTTTTAGGCTGGGCTTCTGTACAGCACTTTGAGATATCAGCTGACGTACGAAGGGCTATATAAATAAATTTGATTTGATTTGATTTGATGACCGAATACAAGCAATGCAGCTGTTGCAGAGGGAGTTTGCCAGCAGCATACCACTGCTGAATTGCTTCTGAAGCTAAGCATGGTTGGTCCTGGTCAGTCCCTGAATGGGAGACCAGATGCTGCTGGAATTGGTGGTGGAGGGCCAGTAGGAGGCACTCTTTCCACTGGTCTAAAAAATATCACAATGCCCCAGGCCAGTGATTGGGGACACTGCCCTGTGTAGGGTGCCGTCTTTTGGATGGGACGTTAAATGGGTGTCCTGACTCTCTGAGGTCATTAATGATCCCATGGCACTTATCGTAAGAGTAGGGGTGTTAACCCTGGAGTCCTGGCTAAATTCCCAAACTGGCCATCAAACCATCACGGTCACCTAATAATCCCCAGTTTACAATTGGCTCCTTCATCCCTCTCGTCTCCCCTGTAACTATTCCCCAGGTCGTTGCTGCAAATGAGAATGTGTTCTCAGTCAACTTACCTGGTAAAATAACGGATAAATAAGGCAATCAAACCAGCAACGTGTCCGTATAGAGACAAAGTAGAGTCGCAATTCAACAGCTCAAACACAAGATGTATGTGGCAGGGTCTACAGTCAATCACGGATTACAAAAAGAAAACCACCCCTGTTACAGACAGGACAAATTAAACAGCTTCTTTGCTCACTTTGAGGACAATACAGTGCCACTGACATGGCCCGCTACCAAAGCCTGTGGGCTCTCCTTCTCCGTGGTTAATGTAAGTAAAACATTTAAATGTGTTAGCCCTCGCAAGGCTGCCGGCCTAGCCACGTCCGCAAACTAGCTCGCTGGTGTGTTTACGGACATATTCAATCAATCCCTATCCCAGTCTGCTGTCCCCACATGCTTCAAGATTGCCACCATTGTTCCTGTTCCCAAGAAAGCTAACGTAACTGAACTAAATGACTATCGCCCCTATTGCACTCACTTCTGTCATCATGAAGTGCTTTGAGACACTAGTCAAGGATCACATCACCTCCACCCTATCTGATACACTAGACCCACTCCAATTTGATAACCGCCCCAATAGGTCCACTGATGATACAATCGCCATCACACTGCACACTGCCCTATCCCATCTGGACAAGAGGAATACCTATGTAAGAATATTATTCGTTGACTACAGCTCAGCATTTAACACCATATTACCCTCCAAACTCATCATTAAGCTCGAGACACTGGATCTCGAAACCGCCCTGTGCAACTGGGTCCTGGACTTTCTGATGGGCCGCCCCCAGGTGGTGAAGGTATGAAACAACATCTCCACCCCACTGATCCTGAACACTGGGGCCCCAAAAGGGTGCATTCTCAGCCCTCTCCTGCACTCCCTGTTCACCAAAGACTGCGTGGCCATGCACGTTTCCAACAGAATCATCAAGTTTGCAGACGACACTGCAGTAGTAGATTAGCAGCAAAGACGAGACGGCCTACAGGGAGGAGGTGAGAGCCCTCGGAGTGTGGCGTCAGGAAAATAACCTCTCACTCAACGTCAACATAAAATAGGAGATTATCTTTTACTTCAGGAAACAGCCCCCCCCCCCCCCCCATCGATGGAACATTTGTCGAGAAGACGGAAAGTTTTAAGTTCCTGGGGGTACACATCATGGACAAACTGAAATGGTCCACCCACACAGACAGCGTGGTAAAGAAGGTGCAACAACGCCTCTTCAACCTCAGGAGGCACAGCTGCGTCAAAGCTGGGATCGAAGACTAAAAAACAGCTTCTATCTCAAGGCCATCAGACTGTTAAACAACCATCACTAACATAGAGAGGCTGCTGCCAACATACAGACTCAATTCCCTGGCCACTTTAATAAATGGAGGTAAATAAATCATCTTGCCTATGCTGTTCGGCCATCGCTCATCCATATATTTATATGTACATATTCTTATTCATCCCTTTACACTTGTCGTTGTGAATTTGTTAGATTACTTGTTAGATATTACTGCATTGTCGGAACTAGAAGCACAAGCATTTCACTACACCCACATTAACATCTGCTAACCATGTGTATGTGACCAATACATTTTGATTTGATTTAAGGGGGGGGGGGACGAGGGGTTCGAGACCCGAGTCAAGACTGTTATTGTAATTGTCGATTCGCCACCATAATTAGAGTTGAAAATGTCCCGTATTTCTGTGTTCATATTTCAGAAGAACATCTGAATTCTTTAGACATTCAGACTGTTGATAAAATGCTGAGGGCAGACATAACCACTCTACTAATGATCCCTAACCCAAAATGTTCTATAATAGATAAAAAGACAATATCTTACAACTTCCTCCAGTCTCCCCTTATAATATTGAGTTTGCAAATTTACAACAATTTCCCCCACTCCTCCCTACCAGCGAATCAAGGGAATGTTGGACAAAGTTTTAGGGTATTTTTCCACCAAATAATGACCTCACAATACCCCATAATGACCTCACAATACCCCATAATGACCTCACAATACCCCATAATGACATCACAATACCCCATAATGACATCACAATACATCACAATACCCCATAATGACATCACAATACCCCATAATAACATCACAATACCCCATAATAACATCACAATACCCCATAATAAAGTGAAAACATGTTTAGACATTTTTGCACATTTTATGAAAAAGAAATACAGAAATATGTAATATACATGTCTGTTACAAGCACATGCTGTATAATATGTGTTCAAACCCCTGAGTCAATACATGTTAGAATCACCTTTGGCAGCAATTACAGCAGTGAGTAATTCTGGGTAAGTCTCTAAGAGCTTCATACACCTGGATTGTATAATATTTGCACATTATTCTTTTAAAATTGTTAAAGCTCTGTCAAGATGGTTGTTGGTCATCGCTAGACAACCAGTTTCATGTCTTGCCATAGATGTTTAAGCAGATTTCAGTCAAAACGTCCCACTCAGGAACATTCACTGTCTTCTTGGTAAGCAACTCCAGTGTAGATTTGGACTTGTGTTTTAAGTTATGGTCCTCCTGAAAGGTACACTTGTCTCCCAGTGTCTGGTGGATAGCAGACTGAACCAGGTTTTCCTCTAGGATTTAGCCTGTGCAAAATCCAGTCCTTATCCATTTTTGAAGCATTACTTTACAACTATCTTTGTAGTGACTTTGTGGATTGACATCCAAAGTGTAATTAATATCTTCACCATGCTCAATGGATATAAGATGTTTTATTTTTACCCTAACAATAAGTGTCCTTCTCTGCAGGCGTTGGAAAACCTCCCTGGTCTCTGTGGTTGACTCTGTGTTTCAGATTCACTGCTTGACTGACCATTATACTCTGCTCAGAAAAATAACGGGAACACTTAAACAACACAATGTAACTCCAAGTCAATCACACTTATATATATGTATACATACACACACACACACACATATATACACTGCTCAAAAAAAATTACGGGAACACTTAAACAACACAATGTAACTCCAAGTCAATCACACTTCTGTGAAATCAAACTGTCCACTTAGGAAGCAACACTGATTGACAATAAATTTGTCCAGAGCAGGGAGGCGCTACCAGTAGACAGGCCAGTACATCAGGCGACGTGGAGGAGGTAGTCTGACTGCCATTAGGTACCGAGATGAGATCCTCAGACCCCTTGTGAGACCATATGCTGGTGCGGTTGGCCCTGGGTTCCTCCTAATGCAAGACAATGCTAGACCTCATGTGGCTGGAGTGTGTCAGCAGTTCCTGCAAGAGGAAGGCATTGATGCTATGGACTGGCCCGCCCGTTCCCCAGACCTGAATCCAATTGAGCACATCTGGGACTTCATGTCTCGCTCCATCCACCAACGCCACGTTGCACCACAGACTGTCCAGGAGTTGGCGGATGCTTTAGTCCAGGTCTGGGTGGAGATCCCTCAGGAGACCATCCGCCACCTCATCAGGAGCATGCCCAGGCGTTGTAGGGAGGTCATACAGGCACGTGGAGGCCACACACACTACTGAGCCTCATTTTGACTTGTTTTAAGGACATTACATCAAAGTTGGATCAGCCCGTAGTGTGGTTTTCCACTTTAATTTTGAGTGTGACTCCAAATCCAGACCTCCATGGGTTGATAAATTTGATTTCCATTGATAATTTTTGTGTGATTTTGTTGTCAGCACATTCAACTATGTAAAGGAAAAAGTATTTAATAAGAATATTTCATTCATTCAGATCTAGGATGTGTTATTTTAGTGTTCCCTTTATTTTTTTGAGCAGTGTATATAATTGTATATATTTATTAAGGCTTGCCATAACAAAGGGGTTGAATTACTGATCGATTTAAGACATTCCAGCTTTTCATTTTTAATTCATTTGTAAACATTTCAAAAAACATAATTCCACTTTGACATTATGGGGTATTGTGTGTAGGTCAGTGACAAAACAAAATCTCAATTAATTTTTTTTTCTTTTTCTCACAAATTCAGGCTGTAACACAACAAAATGTGGAGAAACATCCAGGTGTGTATACACAGTACAACACTGTACACCCATGAAACATGGAATGTGTCCTGTTTTGTAAGGCAGCAGTTTTTTCATCTCTGTATTCTCTCTTTGTGTTTGGATTTTTCATTCTCCTCTGGGATTGGTCAGAGGGGGAAAAAATCGGAGGGACCTCATTGGACTGGCTGTAGCGCCATGGTAACAGGCTTACGCACGTGCACACGCACGTACGCATTCATATATACACACACACACACAGAAACACTTTAAAGACTTAATTTGAATCCACCAATCAAATTACGCATTCATGGGGACGGACGCGGTTACACACACACACAGACACACACACACACACACACACAGACACACATACACACAGACACACACACACACAGACAGACACAGAAACAGACACACACAGACACACACACACACAGGTCTCTGTGAACACAGCCCGGCTAGTCCTATATCACTACAGACTGAACAGGTCTATATCATTACAGACTGAACAGGTCTAAATCATTACAGACTGAACAGGTCTATATAATCTCAGACTGAACAGGTCTATATCATTACAGACTGAACAGGTCTATATAATCTCAGACTGAATAGGTCTATATCATTACAGACTGAACAAGTCTATATCATTACAGACTGAACAGGTCTATATCACTAAAGAATGAACAGGTCTATATCACTACAGACTGAACAGGTCTATATCATAACAGACTGAACAGGTCTATATCACTACAGACTGAACAGGTCTATATCACTACAGACCGAACAGGTCTATATCACTACAGACTGAACAGGTCTATATCACTACAGACTGAACAGGTCGATTTCATTGCAGATTGAACAGGTCTATCTCATTACAGACTGAACAGGTCTATATCATTAGACTGAACAGGTCTATATCATCACAGACTGAACAGGTCCATATCATTACAGACTGAACAGGTCTATATCACTACAGACTGAACAGGTCGATTTCATTGCAGATTGAACAGGTCTATCTCATTACAGATTGAACAGGTCTATATCATTACAGACTGAACAGGTCTATCTCATTACAGATTGAACAGGTCTATCTCATTACAGACTGAACAGGTCTATATCATTACAGACTGAACAAGTTTATTACATTAGACTGAACAGGTCTATATCATTACAGACTGAACAAGTTTATTACATTAGACTGAACAGGTCTATATCATTACAGACTGAACAAGTTTATTACATTAGACTGAACAGGTCTATCTCATTACAGACTGAACAGGTCTATCTCATTACAGACTGAACAGGTCTATCTCATTACAGACTGAACAGGTCTATCTCATTACAGACTGAACAGGTCTATCTCATTACAGACTGAACAGGTCTATCTCATTACAGACTGAACAGGTCTATCTCATTACAGACTGAACAGGTCTATATCATTACAGACTGAACAAGTTTATTACATTAGACTGAACAGGTCTATCTCATTACAGACTGAACAGGTCTATCTCATTACAGACTGAACAGGTCTATATCATTACAGACTGAACAAGTTTATTACATTAGACTGAACAGGTCTATCTCATTACAGACTGAACAGGTCTATATCATTACAGACTGAACAAGTTTATTACATTAGACTGAACAGGTCTATCTCATTACAGACTGAACAGGTCTATATCATTACAGACTGAACAAGTTTATTACATTAGACTGAACAGGTCTATCTCATTACAGACTGAACAGGTCTATCTCATTACAGACTGAACAGGTCTATCTCATTACAGATTGAACAGGTCTATCTCATTACAGATTGAACAGGTCTATATCACTACAGATTGAACAGGTCTATCTCATTACAGACTGAACAGGTCTATCTCATTACAGACTGAACAGGTCTATCTCATTACAGACTGAACAGGTCTATCTCATTACAGACTGAACAGGTCTATATCACTACAGACTGAACAGGTCTATATCATTACAGACTGAACAAGTTTATTACATTAGACTGAACAGGTCTATATCACTACAGACTGATGAGGTTCATATCCACGAGCAAATGATCGAACATGTCCTTGATTTGCCACAAAGAGAAAACATACCATTAATTTGCAAGTCCTTTGGCAACCAATCAGTCATTTTTCCATCTAGCCTACTCAGTTGTGATTTGCCACAAAGGAGCATTTAACAATAATAACGATCACTTCTGGGACACACAGAGGTTGTTTCGCCCATGGCGAGGTGGAGGTAGGTCTGCCTTATGCATACCAGAGTTATCCTCCCACTCTCTCTCCATAACTATTCCTCTGCCTAGGGTAGGGGATAGGGTTAGATAAACCTCTGTATATAGGGGATAGGGTTAGATATACCTCTGTCTATAGGGGATAGGGTTAGATAAACCTCTGTATATAGGGGATAGGGTTAGATATACCTCTGTCTATAGGGGATAGGGTTAGATATACCTCTGTATATAGGGGAAAGGGTTAGATATACCTCTGTCTATAGGGGATAGGGTTAGATATACCTCTGTATACAGGGGATAGGGTTAGATATACCTCTGTCTATAGGGGATAGGGTTAGATATACCTCTGTATACAGGGGATAGGGTTAGATATACCTCTGTATATAGGGGATAGGGTTAGATATACCTCTGTCTATAGGGGATAGGGTTAGATATACCTCTGTATATAGGGGATAGGGTTAGATATACCTCTGTATACAGGGGATAGGGTTAGATATACCTCTGTATATAGGGGATAGGGTTAGATATACCTCTGTATATAGGGGATAGGGTTAGATATACCTCTGTATATAGGGGATAGGGTTAGATATACCTCTGTCTATAGGGGATAGGGTTAGATATACCTCTGTATATAGGGGATAGGGTTAGATATACCTCTGTCTATAGGGGATAGGGTTAGATATACCTCTGTATATAGGGGATATGGTTAGATATACCTCTGTATATAGGGAATAGGGTTAGATATACCTCTGTATATAGGGGATAGGGTTAGATATACCTCTGTATATAGGGGATAGGGTTAGATATACCTCTGTATATAGGGTTAGATATACGTGGCTTCAGGAAGTGTTCATTCCCCTTAACTCAACACATCAATAGTTCAATCATATACGACATATAAACAACAACTTCTTTTTTAAAGATCACGGGGACCAACGGCTACTCACGACCCCTCAAGTCTAGACACAAGGGGTCAAGTTTTCAGTCACACTTCAGTTTTAACGTTCTTTTTAAGCGTACGTGCCAAGGGCTATTCTCGTTTACGGACTTTTGCTTATCTTCCTCAAGCCGCCAGTCTTTAACATTCACAGCCTCGTGCTGTCAAGGAGATGAGTGTTGAACACAGTGAGAGGAAGTCAGCAACAAGAGCCCGGTCTGATAAACTCACTATCCCCACAGAGATATGATTGCCCTTTCATCTGGCAATGCAAAAACCCTGCACAGTGTGTCAGTGCTTTGAGTTAGCTGCTCTGCTCTGCTCGCTGAATAAACCATGGAAGATTCTAGCTGCATGGGCACTTTCTCTGTTATACGCCTAGAATCAAACACCCCCACTAGCACTAAACTGCCCTGGGCTATTATATATATGTATGTAACTTTTATTGTCACAAACATGGGAGAAGTGGCAATGCTGAGGACAGCAGTTGTGTGACTGGAATTAGATACAGAATTCACCTGTGTACTGCCATGAAGGCTAAAAGGTACATCCGCATGGGTTTGTGGCTGGTTAGCGATTGGCTGTATGATCTAAGGGGAAATGTGTGCCAGAACATTCTGTACTAGTCAGTGGAACACAGAAGCATCTCTCCTTGAGACAGAGAGAGATAGTAGATAAAGAGAGACACAGGAATGTGATTTATAAAAAATGCATGTTTATAAATCACATTCCTGTGTCTCTGTTTACCTACTGTCTTTCTGTGTCTCATGGAGAGATGCTTCACGACACTGAACTGATATTACTTACTGACTGGTTGAAACAACGTTTGAGAAATGGATGATGTAATTCATGGCAATCTTAAGAGCATACAATTGTTTGGAAGAGAAGTGGTGTAAAGTTCATCGGAAGGCTTTTCTACAGAAAGTACTGAGGTTTATACAGTATGACTGTTCTGGGAAAAGGACTGAAGTCAATAAAGGAAACCGAAGGATATAGGGGAGACATAGCAGTCCAACTCAGTTTCAGTTCTTCCACAAGTAGCTATCCCCCTTAAAAACGTGTTAAATTGCTATATGGCTGCCATGCATACCCATCAATCATGTTGTGCCATGACAACATAGGTTCCTAACATCAAGGGTATTTCCAGGTTCAATAAAAAGCAGGTAGGTTGGCTGAGTTTACCCAGTCCATGTAAATCATTTTGAAAGCTAAGCTAGAGAACATACCATAGCAGTCAAAAGTTTGGACACACCTACTCATTCAAGGCTTTTTATTTTGTACTATTTTCTACATTGTATAATAATAGTGAAGACATCAAAACAATGCAATAACACATATGGAATCATGTAGCAACCAAAAATATATATTTTAGATTTTAGATTCTTCAAAGTAGCATCCGTTTGCCTTGATGACAGCGTTGCACACTCTTGGCATTCTCTCAACCAGCTTCACTTGGAATGCTTTTCCAACAGTCTTGAAGGAGTTCCCACGTATGCTCAGCACTTGTTGGCTGCTTTTCCTCCACTCTGCGGTCCAACTAATCTAAACCCATCTCAATTGGGTTGAGGTTAGGTGATTGTGGAAGCCATCTGATGCAGCACTCCATCACTCTCCTTCTAGGTCAAATAGCCCTCCTCCTGCCTGGAGGTGTGTTGGGTCATTGTCCTGTTTGAAAACAAATGATAGTCCCACTAAGCACAAAGCAGATGGGATGGCGTATTGCTGCAGAATGATGTGGAAGCCATGCTGGTTAAAGGGATAGGCGTCCTGCTAGCGGGACAAAAAGCAGATGGGATGGCGTATTGCTGCAGAATGATGTGGAAGCCATGCTGGTTAAAGGGATAGGCGTCCTGCTAGCGGGACAAAAAGCAGATGGGATGGCGTATTGCTGCAGAATGATGTGGAAGCCATGCTGGTTAAAGGGATAGGCGTCCTGCTAGCGGGACAAAAAGCAGATGGGATGGCGTATTGCTGCAGAATGATGTGGAAGCCATGCTGGTTAAAGGGATAGGCGTCCTGCTAGCGGGACAAAAAGCAGATGGGATGGCGTATTGCTGCAGAATGATGTGGAAGCCATGCTGGTTAAAGGGATAGGCGTCCTGCTAGCGGGACAAAAAGCAGATGGGATGGCGTATTGCTGCAGAATGATGTGGAAGCCATGCTGGTTAAAGGGATAGGCGTCCTGCTAGCGGGACAAAAAGCAGATGGGATGGCGTATTACTGCAGAATGATGTGGAAGCCATGCTGGTTAAAGGGATAGGCGTCCTGCTAGCAGGACAACTTCCGGTGAAACTGGAGGGCGCGCAATTCAAATAAATAATCATAAATATTATGTATTTTAAACATTTAGGTAAATATAACTGTCTTATATCAGCTGAAAGTTTAAATTCTTGTTCTAACTACAGTTTCGATTTATAGTAGCTATTACAACGAAAACATGCCATGTGATTGTTTGAGGACGGCACCCCATGTCAAAATATTTGTCCACGGGCTTCATAAATTCACATTTAACGACTAAATATTCACTGACTTTTTGAAAATCTTCCTCTGATTTGTCATCCAAAGGGTCCCAGCTATAACATGTAGTGTTGTTTTGTTGGATAAAATCCTTCATTATCCATTCATTCATCATCCCAACAAGTCTGTTTAGTTGGCGCCATCGATTTGATTAATCCACCCGTTCAACTTGCAGAGAAAGGAATCTGAAAATGTACCCCTAAACTTTGTTTCAACAAGTCAAAATACATTTCTATCTACTCCTCAGATACCCTAAAATGTAATCAAACTATAATATTTCTTGAAAGAAGAATGTTCAATAGGAAACCGATTTTAGCAGGTGCGTCATTTCTTCATGGGGGAGCAAACACAAATTACCAAGTCTGTGTCCTTCTGCTAAAACTGGTATTTCTTATTTGTTATTGAAGTTACAAGACTGAAACCTGGAACATAGACTGCCGAAACCCTGTGGAAGCCATAGGAATTTCATCAAGGGAGCTAATTCTCAATATGACCTTACTCTTGCATTTCTAAGAGGATGGTCTCCAACAAACAAAAAAATCTGGTTGGTTTTTCTTTGGATTTTCTCCTACCATATCTATTCTGTGATATTCTCCTACATTATTTTAACATTTCTACAAACTTCAAAGTGTTTTATTTCAAATTATACCAATTGTATGCATATCCTGGCTTCAGAGCTTGAGCTACAAGCAGTTTACTTTGGGGACGTCATTCAGACAGGAAGTGGAGAAAAAAGGGGCCTAGCCCTAAGAGTTAAGTGTGCCTTGAATTGTAAATAAATCAGAGACGGTGTCAACATCAAAGCTCCCCCTCACCATCACACCTCCTCCTCCATGCTTCACGGTGGGAACCACACATGCGGAGATCATCCGTTCACCTACTCTGCATCTCGAAAAGACACGGTGGTTGGAACCAAACATCTCAAATTTGGACAAATTAGACCAAAAGACAGATTTCCACTGGTCTAATGTTCATTGCTCGTGTTTCTTGGCCCAAGCAAGTCTCTTCTTATTATTGGTGTCCTTTAGTAGTGGTTTCTTTGCAGCAATTTGACCATCAAGGCCTGATTCACGCAGTCTCCTCTGAACAGTTGATGTTGAGATGTGTCTGTTACTTGAACTTTGTGAAGCATTTATTTGGGCTGTAATTTCTGAGGCTAATAACTCTAATGAACTTATCCTCTGCAGCAGAGGTAACTCTGGGGCTTCCTTTTCTGTGGCAGTCTTCATGAGAGCCAGTTTCATCATAGTGGTTTTTGCGACTGCACTTGAAGAAACTTCCAAAGTTCTTGACATTTTCCAGATTGACTGACCTTCATATCGTAAAGTAATGATGGACTGTCGTTTCTCTTTGCTTATTTGAGCTGTTCTTGCCATAATATGGACTTTACCAAATAGAGCTATATTCTGTATCCCACCCCAACCTTGTCACAACACAACTGATTGACTTAAAGGCATTAAGAATGAAAGAAATTCCACAAATTAACTTTTAACTACCTCATGAAGTTGGTTGAGAAAATGCCATCAAGGCAAAGCGTGGCTTCAAAGTGTGGCTACTTTGAAGAATCTCAAAAATAAAATATATTTTGATTTGTTTAACACTTTTTTGGTTAATACTTGATTCCACATGTGGTTTTTCATAGTTTTGGTGTCTTCACTATTATTCTACAATGTAAGAAATAAAGACAAACCCTTGAATGAGTAGGTGTGTCCAAACTTTTGACTGGTACGCTATGTCAGAAGTTACCTCTGAGCCTCTTACTAATTGGCAGTAAAACAGAGGAAGTCTTACTTCTCACTTTATTACCCACAGATTAAATCTGAGGTATTCACCATCTGACTGGGTGAAATACTGACTTCACTGTTCGGCCAGAAACCAGTGGTGGTTGGGCTGTACAGAAACCAGTGGTGGTTGGGCCGTACAGAAACCAGTGGCGATTGGGCTGTGGCGGTTGGGCTGTACAGAAACCAGTGGCGGCTGGGCTGTACAGAAATCAGTGGCTGTTGGGCTGTGGCGGTTGGGCTGTACAGAAATCTGTGGCTGTTGGGCTGTGGCGGTTGGGCTGTACAGAAATCAGTGGCTGTTGGGCTGTGGCGGTTGGGCTGTACAGAAATCAGTGGCTGTTGGGCTGTGGCGGTTGGGCTGTACAGAAATCAGTGGCTGTTGGGCTGTGGCGGTTGGGCTGTACAGAAATCAGTGGCTGTTGGGCTGTGGCGGTTGGGCTGTACAGAAATCAGTGGCTGTTGGGCTGTGGCGGTTGGGCTGTACAGAAATCAGTGGCTGTTGGGCTGTGGCGGTTGGGCTGTACGGAAATCAGTGGCTGTTGGGCTGTGGCAGTTGGGCTGTACAGAAATCAGTGGCTGTTGGGCTGTGGCGGTTGGGCTGTACAGAAATCAGTGGCTGTTGGGCTGTGGCGGTTGGGCTGTACAGAAATCAGTGGCTGTTGGGCTGTGGCGGTTGGGCTGTACAGAAATCAGTGGCTGTTGGGCTGTGGCGGTTGGGCTGTACAGAAATCAGTGGCTGTTGGGCTGTGGCAGTTGGGCTGTACAGAAATCAGTGGCTGTTGGGCTGTGGCAGTTGGGCTGTACAGAAATCAGTGGCTGTTGGGCTGTGGCGGTTGGGCTGTACAGAAATCAGTGGCTGTTGGGCTGTGGCAGTTGGGCTGTACAGAAATCAGTGGCTGTTGGGCTGTGGCAGTTGGGCTGTACAGAAATCAGTGGCTGTTGGGCTGTGGCAGTTGGGCTGTACAGAAATCAGTGGCTGTTGGGCTGTGGCGGTTGGGCTGTACAGAAATCAGTGGCTGTTGGGCTGTGGCGGTTGGGCTGTACAGAAATCAGTGGCTGTTGGGCTGTGGCAGTTGGGCTGTACAGAAATCAGTGGCAGTTGGGCTGTACAGAAATCAGTGGCTGTTGGGCTGTGGCTGTTGGGCTGTACAGAAATCAGTGGCTGTTGGGCTGTACAGAAATCAGTGGCTGTTGGGCTGTGGCGGTTGGGCTGTACAGAAATCAGTGGCTGTTGGGCTGTGGCGGTTGGGCTGTACAGAAATCAGTGGCTGTAGGGCTGTGGCAGTTGGGCTGTACAGAAATCAGTGGCTGTTGGGCTGTGGCAGTTGGGCTGTACAGAAATCAGTGGCAGTTGGGCTGTACAGAAATCAGTGGCTGTTGGGCTGTGGCGGTTGGGCTGTACAGAAATCAGTGGCTGTTGGGCTGTACAGAAATCAGTGGCTGTTGGGCTGTACAGAAATCTGTGGCTGTTGGGCTGTGGCGGTTGGGCTGTACAGAAATCTGTGGCTGTTGGGCTGTGGCGGTTGGGCTGTACAGAAATCAGTGGCTGTTGGGCTGTGGCGGTTGGGCTGTACAGAAATCAGTGGCTGTTGGGCTGTGGCGGTTGGGCTGTACAGAAATCTGTGGCTGTTGGGCTGTGGCGGTTGGGCTGTACAGAAATCAGTGGCTGTTGGGCTGTGGCGGTTGGGCTGTACAGAAATCAGTGGTGGTTGGGCTGTGGAGGTTGGGCTGTACAGAAATCAGTGGCTGTTGGGCTGTGGCGGTTGGGCTAAACAGAAATCAGTGGCTGTTGGGCTGTGGCGGTTGGGCTGTACAGAAATCAGTGGCTGTTGGGCTGTGGCGGTTGGGCTGTACAGAAATCAGTGGCTGTTGGGCTGTGGCGGTTGGGCTGTACAGAAATCAGTGGCTGTTGGGCTGTGGCGGTTGGGCTGTACGGAAATCAGTGGCTGTTGGGCTGTGGCAGTTGGGCTGTACAGAAATCAGTGGCTGTTGGGCTGTGGAAGTTGGGCTGTACAGAAATCAGTGGCTGTTGGGCTGTGGCGGTTGGGCTGTACAGAAATCAGTGGCTGTTGGGCTGTGGCGGTTGGGCTGTACAGAAATCAGTGGCTGTTGGGCTGTGGCAGTTGGGCTGTACAGAAATCAGTGGCAGTTGGGCTGTACAGAAATCAGTGGCTGTTGGGCTGTGGCTGTTGGGCTGTACAGAAATCAGTGGCTGTTGGGCTGTACAGAAATCAGTGGCTGTTGGGCTGTGGCGGTTGGGCTGTACAGAAATCAGTGGCTGTTGGGCTGTGGCAGTTGGGCTGTACAGAAATCAGTGGCTGTTGGGCTGTGGAAGTTGGGCTGTACAGAAATCAGTGGCAGTTGGGCTGTACAGAAATCAGTGGCTGTTGGGCTGTGGCTGTTGGGCTGTACAGAAATCAGTGGCTGTTGGGCTGTACAGAAATCAGTGGCTGTTGGGCTGTGGCGGTTGGGCTGTACAGAAATCAGTGGCTGTTGGGCTGTGGCAGTTGGGCTGTACAGAAATCAGTGGCAGTTGGGCTGTACAGAAATCAGTGGCTGTGGCGGTTGGGCTGCACAGAAATCAGTGGCTGTTGGGCTGTACAGAAATCAGTGGCTGTTGGGCTGTGGCAGTTGGGCTGTACAGAAATCAGTGGCTGTTGGGCTGTGGCAGTTGGGCTGTACAGAAATCAGTGGCTGTTGGGCTGTGGCAGTTGGGCTGTACAGAAATCAGTGGCTGTTGGGCTGTGGCAGTTGGGCTGTACAGAAATCAGTGGCTGTTGGGCTGTGGCGGTTGGGCTGTACAGAAATCAGTGGCTGTTGGGCTGTGGCGGTTGGGCTGTACAGAAATCAGTGGCTGTTGGGCTGTGGCAGTTGGGCTGTACAGAAATCAGTGGCAGTTGGGCTGTACAGAAATCAGTGGCTGTTGGGCTGTGGCTGTTGGGCTGTACAGAAATCAGTGGCTGTTGGGCTGTACAGAAATCAGTGGCTGTTGGGCTGTGGCGGTTGGGCTGTACAGAAATCAGTGGCTGTTGGGCTGTGGCGGTTGGGCTGTACAGAAATCAGTGGCTGTAGGGCTGTGGCAGTTGGGCTGTACAGAAATCAGTGGCTGTTGGGCTGTGGCAGTTGGGCTGTACAGAAATCAGTGGCAGTTGGGCTGTACAGAAATCAGTGGCTGTTGGGCTGTGGCTGTTGGGCTGTACAGAAATCAGTGGCTGTTGGGCTGTACAGAAATCAGTGGCTGTTGGGCTGTGGCAGTTGGGCTGTACAGAAATCAGTGGCAGTTGGGCTGTACAGAAATCAGTGGCTGTTGGGCTGTGGCGGTTGGGCTGTACAGAAATCAGTGGCTGTTGGGCTGTACAGAAATCAGTGGCTGTTGGGCTGTACAGAAATCAGTGGCTGTTGGGCTGTACAGAAATCAGTGGCTGTTGGGCTGTACAGAAATCAGTGGCTGTTGGGCTGTACAGAAATCAGTGGCTGTTGGGCTGTACAGAAATCAGTGGCTGTTGGGCTGTACAGAAATCAGTGGCTGTTGGGCTGTACAGAAATCAGTGGCTGTTGGGCTGTGGCGGTTGGGCTGTACAGAAATCAGTGGCTGTTGGGCTGTGGCTGTTGGGCTGTACAGAAATCAGTGGCTGTTGGGCTGTGGCTGTTGGGCTGTACAGAAATCAGTGGCTGTTGGGCTGTGGCTGTTGGGCTGTACAGAAATCAGTGGCTGTTGGGCTGTGGCGGTTGGGCTGTACAGAAATCAGTGGCTGTTGGGCTGTACAGAAATCAGTGGCTGTTGGGCTGTACAGAAATCAGTGGCTGTTGGGCTGTACAGAAATCAGTGGCTGTTGGGCTGTACAGAAATCAGTGGCTGTTGGGCTGTACAGAAATCAGTGGCTGTTGGGCTGTACAGAAATCAGTGGCTGTTGGGCTGTACAGAAATCAGTGGCTGTTGGGCTGTACAGAAATCAGTGGCTGTTGGGCTGTGGCAGTTGGGCTGTACAGAAATCAGTGGCAGTTGGGCTGTACAGAAATCAGTGGCTGTTGGGCTGTGGCGGTTGGGCTGTACAGAAATCAGTGGCTGTTGGGCTGTACAGAAATCAGTGGCTGTTGGGCTGTACAGAAATCAGTGGCTGTTGGGCTGTGGCGGTTGGGCTGTACAGAAATCAGTGGCTGTTGGGCTGTACAGACATCAGTGGCTGTTGGGCTGTGGCAGTTGGGCTGTACAGAAATCAGTGGCAGTTGGGCTGTACAGAAATCAGTGGCTGTTGGGCTGTGGCGGTTGGGCTGTACAGAAATCAGTGGCTGTTGGGCTGTACAGAAATCAGTGGCTGTTGGGCTGTACAGAAATCAGTGGCTGTTGGGCTGTGGCGGTTGGGCTGTACAGAAATCAGTGGCTGTTGGGCTGTACAGAAATCAGTGGCTGTTGGGCTGTACAGAAATCAGTGGCTGTTGGGCTGTACAGAAATCAGTGGCTGTTGGGCTGTACAGAAATCAGTGGCTGTTGGGCTGTACAGAAATCAGTGGCTGTTGGGCTGTACAGAAATCAGTGGCTGTTGGGCTGTACAGAAATCAGTGGCTGTTGGGCTGTACAGAAATCAGTGGCTGTTGGGCTGTGGCAGTTGGGCTGTACAGAAATCAGTGGCAGTTGGGCTGTACAGAAATCAGTGGCTGTTGGGCTGTGGCGGTTGGGCTGTACAGAAATCAGTGGCTGTTGGGCTGTACAGAAATCAGTGGCTGTTGGGCTGTACAGAAATCAGTGGCTGTTGGGCTGTGGCGGTTGGGCTGTACAGAAATCAGTGGCTGTTGGGCTGTACAGAAATCAGTGGCTGTTGGGCTGTGGCAGTTGGGCTGTACAGAAATCAGTGGCAGTTGGGCTGTACAGAAATCAGTGGCTGTTGGGCTGTGGCGGTTGGGCTGTACAGAAATCAGTGGCTGTTGGGCTGTGGCGGTTGGGCTGTACAGAAATCAGTGGCTGTTGGGCTGTACAGAAATCAGTGGCTGTTGGGCTGTGGCGTTTGGGCTGTACAGAAATCAGTGGCTGTTGGGCTGTACAGAAATCAGTGGCTGTTGGGCTGTACAGAAATCAGTGGCTGTTGGGCTGTACAGAAATCAGTGGCTGTTGGGCTGTACAGAAATCAGTGGCTGTTGGGCTGTACAGAAATCAGTGGCTGTTGGGCTGTGGCGGTTGGGCTGTACAGAAATCAGTGGCTGTTGGGCTGTACAGAAATCAGTGGCTGTTGGGCTGTACAGAAATCAGTGGCTGTTGGGCTGTACAGAAATCAGTGGCTGTTGGGCTGTACAGAAATCAGTGGCTGTTGGGCTGTACAGAAATCAGTGGCTGTTGGGCTGTACAGAAATCAGTGGCTGTTGGGCTGTACAGAAATCAGTGGCTGTTGGGCTGTACAGAAATCAGTGGCTGTTGGGCTGTACAGAAATCAGTGGCTGTTGGGCTGTACAGAAATCAGTGGCTGTTGGGCTGTGGCGGTTGGGCTGTACAGAAATCAGTGGCTGTTGGGCTGTGGCTGTTGGGCTGTACAGAAATCAGTGGCTGTTGGGCTGTGGCTGTTGGGCTGTACAGAAATCAGTGGCTGTTGGGCTGTGGCTGTTGGGCTGTACAGAAATCAGTGGCTGTTGGGCTGTGGCGGTTGGGCTGTACAGAAATCAGTGGCTGTTGGGCTGTACAGAAATCAGTGGCTGTTGGGCTGTGGCGGTTGGGCTGTACAGAAATCAGTGGCTGTTGGGCTGTACAGAAATCAGTGGCTGTTGGGCTGTACAGAAATCAGTGGCTGTTGGGCTGTACAGAAATCAGTGGCTGTTGGGCTGTACAGAAATCAGTGGCTGTTGGGCTGTACAGAAATCAGTGGCTGTTGGGCTGTACAGAAATCAGTGGCTGTTGGGCTGTGGCGGTTGGGCTGTACAGAAATCAGTGGCTGTTGGGCTGTACAGAAATCAGTGGCTGTTGGGCTGTACAGAAATCAGTGGCTGTTGGGCTGTACAGAAATCAGTGGCTGTTGGGCTGTACAGAAATCAGTGGCTGTTGGGCTGTACAGAAATCAGTGGCTGTTGGGCTGTACAGAAATCAGTGGCTGTTGGGCTGTACAGAAATCAGTGGCTGTTGGGCTGTACAGAAATCAGTGGCTGTTGGGCTGTACAGAAATCAGTGGCTGTTGGGCTGTACAGAAATCAGTGGCTGTTGGGCTGTGGCGGTTGGGCTGTACAGAAATCAGTGGCTGTTGGGCTGTGGCTGTTGGGCTGTACAGAAATCAGTGGCTGTTGGGCTGTGGCTGTTGGGCTGTACAGAAATCAGTGGCTGTTGGGCTGTGGCTGTTGGGCTGTACAGAAATCAGTGGCTGTTGGGCCATACAAAGTAGAAAATAGTACAAATAAAGAATCCATACAAAGGCCATCCATCATGAGAAATACCACTCAGTAGTTGGGACAAAAACCCAATTACCTGGCCTCTGGAAATGGAAAGTCTGACAGGGTAATGTTCTGTATGATGTTGAATCAGACAGCCATCACAGATAAAGACTTTCACCCCAGTTATTTTTTTATTTTTTACAATTGCAATGAAATATAAAAATGTATAAACTGGGGTGAAAGTTTTCTGGGTAATGGTTGTCTGATTCACCATCATATACCGTACATTTATTGTCTGAAAAAGATCAATAATAACCCATGTATTTAGAGTAAAGTAGCCAAAGGTCCTCCCAAGCTACAATTACCCAGAAGTAATTATATTCCCGGATTTGGGCCACTTCACTCTCTATGTGGTTTTATTTAAGTCATTTCAGGAAAACACTGAACTTGCACAACCCCTTTCTCTCTGTTTCTGCTGTCGCGATGAAACCTGTCCAATCGAGTGCCCTGGTGCCCTGGTCTCAGTCCATTATCATTGATTAAGAGATTAAGTTAATGAGTTTATTGTATTGGTGGCAAGGCGGACGGGAACTGGCCTGAGTCAAGACGATTGTTTTTATTGCATATATCAGCTTTTTCCTTTCATGTTGCTCTCATTGACATTACTACAAGCCCCCAATTAACTTCCAGCAGAAACTAATTAAGCTCTCTTCTCTTACGGTGTCCAGCCAGAAGTCATCACCATAAAGAATTCCTGGAAAATTGAAACAAATACTTTACCTCTAATATACTGACCTGGTTTCCCAGTCTTTAATTCAATGAGCCATCCTTCGCTTTCTGTCAAGTGGAGGGAGTTCTGTCATCCTTCCTGATTAGCAAGCCTTGGTCTTTTCTTTGACCAAGGCTTGCTTTATGTGGGTTCAGGAAGTGAGCTGTATGGTAAAGGTCCTAGGTTAAATGACTTGATGAATGAGAGGGATGTGGTGTCTTTGGCATCATTGAAGATGAGGACTTATTTTATCAAATCAATTCTCTGTAATTATTATTACGTGATCAAACTAATCATATAAAGTTAATTAACTAGGAAGTCGGGGCAGGAAGGAAAATCTTCAGATTATAAAGTTATACTTTTCCGAATATAACTCTTCAGTTATTTTAATATCTGATCAATTAGTCTTCTATTAATTAATTATTCTTTACCTCACGTCAGTCTCATCTGAACATTGTAAATTGTTGGTTATCTGCACGAACCCAGCCTTTACTATGAATCATCCATACACCAATTGGCTTAATCATTCATTTACTAACTAACTAAATAATCACAGAAATGCATAAACAAACAGTAGATATTAGTTATGTCATGACGTTGGCCTGGGGGGTAGGTTTATGACAGTCATAAATACCTCTTCCACACTTTTTCCTCTCTAAACCCTTGGTTAACATAGAGATTCTGGGAACATCAGAAGGTGGGGGGAAATGAACTATATTCTGGTAATCCGACCAATGGAACATATGCGGTGGTACTTAATGAATATGATGTCAGTTCGGTTGTCATCTGAGACATTCTCATCAATGATAAGATGACATAAACTCTACAGTGGAAAGTCTACACATCAGAGTTATCGGATTCACATGGAATTGTTGTTCAATTTAAATGTTTGAATATGAAATTATTTGTGATGGGATGAAATGTGATTTTAGCTTCTAAAATGTGAGATGTGGGTTTTCATAAGATAGGGCTGCTCAATCAGTGGCCCGCCCCTGTGAAAGGACATGGTCTATAAAACTTTTCAAACACGCCCTCCTCTCCGTTCCTATATAAGCCCTTGACGACAACATAACATCCTGTTCCGGGGATGTAGGACGACGGTCCGATGTCAGAATGGTTCAGATAATAACTACAGAACGAAGCCAACATCAGCGTGAGCTTTGGTTGCGAATGGTATGATCTTTGAACTCTTATTCACTACAGAAGTGATACCTCTTAGCCGTTGAGTTAGCAACCGCAGCTGCAAACGCAGGTTAGGAAGGAACAAACAGAGTATCCCGTCTACCGCACAACGACGTTACCACAACGTATCCAATTGACCACCAGAGACATTCTTCAAAGGACTCGGTTGGGCAACACGGCCTTCCATCTACCACCAACCTACCGAGGCGCAGCTCAGAGTAAATATTTATTGCATTTTCCTTTTCCAAATGGGTGGTAATTTAGAATGCATAAGATACTGTATTTACGATAGTACAGCTTCACCTTTTGTTCCTCAGTCTTCCCGCTCCTTCACTAAACACAGCCCCTTTTCTTTTGTGTAACAAGCTGTCAAATCTGTTCTGCCCGCTAGGAATGTTTTCCTTTATGACGTCATTTGTAATCAAGTTATGATTAATTGTGTGTATGTGTAATTCTGTGTGATTAGTTAGGTATTTAGTAAATAAATAACTAAACCCAATTTTGTATTGCTGATTCAAATTGTTAGCCAGGGTTCGTGCAGATAACTAAGAATTTACAACTTTCAGATGAGACTGAATTAAGATGACGATTGATATTGACTGCTATTGATATAAAATATTACTAGGTCTTTAAGAGTTTATTCGGAAGATAACTGCTCTATAAATATTATTTTGTGGTGCCCCGACTTTCTAGTTAATTTTCATTTACATGATTAGATCAATCAGGTAATATTAATTACGGAGAAATTATTTTATAGAATAGCATGTCATATCACTTAATCCGGCATAGCCAAAGACACGACAGTGACTAACAATGATAGGGAAGATTCCCTAATAGGTGTTTTTCCATTGAAAGCCTATCCACCATATAAATGGTTATGACCCAGATTGCGTTCCCTATGGCTTCCACTAGCTGTGAATAGTCTTTAGACATTGTTTCAGTCTTTTATTCTGAAAAATGAGGGATAATTACCAGTTTCAATGAGCGGACAGTGGAAAGTCCCCAGACCTGTTTGGTGCGCACGACCTATAGCCCGCCTTTCTTGTTTTTCTTTTATATTGACGACGCTATTGTCCGTTTGAAATATTATTGATTATTTAGACAAAAAACAACCTGAGGATTGTCTATAAACATCGTTTGACATGGTACTATTTGGATTTTTCGCCTGCCTGTTGTAACCGCCGTTGAGCCAATTGATTACTGAACAAAATGCGCAAACAAAATGGAGGATTTTGGACATAAAGAGGGACTTTATTGAACAAAACAAACATTTATTGTGTAACATGGAGTCTTGTGAGTGCAACCATATGAAGATCATCAAAGGTAAGTGATTAATTTTATTGCTATTTCTGACTTTCGTGACTAATCTACTTGGCTGGAAAATGTTTGTATGGTTTCGTGTGCTGGGCGCTGTCCTCAGATAATCGTATCATTTGCTTTCGTCTTAAAGCCTTTTTGAAATCTAACACAGCGGCTGGATTAACAAGAAGTTTAGCTTTATTTTGACATGTTACACTTGTGATTTTATGAAAGTTAAATATTTATTATAATTTATTTTGAATTTGGCACAATTTGGCATTTCACCGGATGTTATCGAGGTGTCCCGCTAGCAAAAAATTACAAAAAATTGCTCTCATTCTGTAGGGATCGATAGTCTCAGAGTTTAACCATTTCCAGTCGTGTAGCCAATTCTCCACGTGGTATGGTTAGGAATTCAATAACTATTCACAATCACAGCTCACGCTGTGGGTTTGCTTAGTCTGAAGAGGATTATTTTAGGAGGGGCTTTTATTCATAACAGTAGAATGACACCTGATCATGTCTGTGCTCAAGGGGGCGTGGCCGCTGACTTGTTAACCTTTACAGGGAAAAAAATTCTCTCAAAATTAAAGGTTAAAATGACATTACATAATTTCACAAATAGTTTCATCTTTACTCTTTCACTTTATACAAGAAATAGATGCAAACACCATAATTGATAAATGTACACATTTGGAGATATCGTTATGTGTGTTTCCTGTCCCTCGTGAGGTCACCAAATGAAACACACTCAACATAACTGTCCCTTAAGTGTCCACAGACATTGCACACGTTCTCACAAGTGGACATATAGTTTCATTTTCCCATTTTGGGGATTTAGGAGTTCGGCCACGTGAAATCCTTTGTTCACTCTGTGGTCTCTCTTTCTGCATGACCAGGAGAAGAGAGTCACTGCCAGGAATTTACGACCTGAGATAACAGAACCTGGGTGTAGGAGAGAGTGAGAGAAGGGGAAGCCACGATCTATACCCAGAAAGGGCTATGTCATGACAGGGAGTTGGTGCAGAATAAGAACAAACCACATTTGACGTCAACTATGGCCTCTAAAATAAATCAAAGATTTTAAAAACTCACATATTAGCCTAACTGGAATGCAAAAGAGGCTTCCTCTCCATATGATGCCAGGGTTAGGGTTGAGCCAGGATGTGGACATGATGCTAGGGTTAGGGTTGAACCAGGATGGGGACATGAAGCTAGGGTTAGAGCTGAACCAGGATGTGGACATGATGCTAGGGTTAGGGTTGAACCAGGATGTGGACATGATGCCAGGGTTAGAGTTGAACCAGGATGTGGGGTTAGAGTTGAGACATTCTAACCAAGAGTTCATCTCCAGGATGGTTTATGTTTGGCCCACCTTTCCATCCCATTGCTGTCTATCCACCCTCTGTTCAGCCTGTTAGGTTGTTCGGTTATCTACAGACCTGTTATCTACAGACATGTTATTTATAGACCTGTTATCTACAGACCTGTTATCTACAGACCTGTTATTTATAGACCTGTTATCTACAGACATGTTATTTATAGACCTGTTATCTACAGACCTGTTATCTACAGACCTGTTATTTATAGACCTGTTATTTATAGACCTGTTATCTACAGACCTGTTATTTATAGACCTGTTATCTACAGACCTGTTATCTACAGACCTGTTATCTACAGACATGTTATTTATAGACCTGTTATCTACAGACCTGTTATCTACAGACCTGTTATTTATAGACCTGTTATTTATAGACCTGTTATCTACAGACCTGTTATCTACAGACCTGTTATCTACAGACCTGTTATCTACAGACCTGTTATTTATAGACCTGTTATTTATAGACCTGTTATCTACAGACCTGTTATCTACAGACCTGTTATTTACAGACCTGTTATCTACAGACCTGTTATCTACAGACCTGTTATCTATAGACCTATTGTTTATAGACCTGTTATTTATAGACCTGTTATCTACAGACCTGTTATCTACAAACCTGTTATGTATAGACCTGTTATTTATAGACCTGTTATCTACAGACCTGTTATCTACAGACCTGTTATCTACAGACCTGTTATTTATAGACCTGTAATTTATAGACCTGTATTTATAGACCTGTTATCTCCAGACCTGTTATTTATAGACCTGTTATCTACAGACCTGTTATCTACAGACCTGTTATTTACAGACCTGTTATCTACAGACCTGTTATCTACAGACCTGTTATCTATAGACCTATTGTTTATAGACCTGTTATTTATAGACCTGTTATCTACAGACCTGTTATCTACAAACCTGTTATGTATAGACATGTTATCTCCAGACCTGTTATCTACAGACCTGTTATCTACAGACCTGTTATTTATTGACCTGTAATTTATAGACCTGTATTTATAGACCTGTTATCTCCAGACCTGTATTTATAGACCTGTTATCTACAGACCTGTTATTTATAGACCTGTTATTTATAGACCTGTTATCTCCAGACCTGTTATTTATAGACCTGTTATTTATAGACCTGTTATCTACAGACCTGTTATTTATAGACCTGTTATCTACAGACCTGTATATACAGACCTATTATTTATAGATCTGTAATTTATAGACCTGTATTCATAGACCTGTTATCTCCAGACCTGTTATTTATAGTCCTGTTATCTCCAGACCTGTTATCTCCAGACCTGTTATCTACAGACCTGTTATCTACAGACCTGCTATTTATAGACCTGTTATCTCCAGACCTGTTATCTCCAGACCTGTTATCTACAGACATGTTATTTATATACCTGTTATCTCCAGACCTGTTATTTATAGACCTGTTATCTCCAGACCTGTTATTTATATACCTGTTATCTACAGACCTGTTATCTACAGACCTGTTATCTATATACCTGTTATCTACAGACCTGTTATCTATAGACATGTTATTTATATACCTGTTATCTCCAGACCTGTTATCTCCAGACCTGTTATCTACAGACCTGTTATCTACAGACCTGTTATTTATATACCTGTTATCTCCAGACCTGTTATTTATAGACCTGTTATCTCCAGACCTGTTATCTCCAGACCTGTTATTTATAGACCTGCTATCTACAGACCTGTTATCTACCGATCTTCCTCCTCTGTGTTGACCTTGATGCTTTACAAAAAAATTGATGTAAGCATGACTAAGTCTCTTTGGATAAAAGTGCCTTCTAAATGGCATATATAATATTGTATATATTATATTATTATATTATTATTAACATAAGAAATCAACTGTTGAGGTTAACAACGACAATATATTTGACCCCTTGATGCTGTAGATTTCTTCCTCCGCATGACTTCAGTCGATACGCTAAGCAAAAAATCTATATATCGCCTCCTGCTGGTGAGAGAGCATACTACATACTGTACATAATGAGTTTTAATTAAGTTGTTAAAGTTAAGTTGTTAAATAAAACTCTATTGGAAGATAAAAAATACCGAATGGAGCTGCAAAAGTGACAATAAAAAAAAGCATTTAATTATGGTATGTGGAAACACTTTTCATTTTAGCTTTGCAAATTGGCATGATTCATGTTGTTACTATACTGATAAATTTGCATTTGAGTTTTAACCGAGCCTTTCAACCCGTAAATGGAGAATTGCCTGCAGGCAAAATTCAATATATGATTGAAGATCTCTGTTAGTTTCACACACACATACTAATCCTCACGTGAGAAGTGTTCACTTATAAGCCTCCCCAGTCACACCATATTTTCTGTCTCAGCGGAACACTGACATCATAAAGCCCCTTGTGTGCTCCCCCAGTAGAAACGGGTTTCATTTCCCCAACATATGACCACAATGCCAGTCCACTGCTCCTCTACAAGCCTTCACCAAGCTCTGACCTTAAGTCAAAAGAAAACATCCTGCAGGCAATCGTCACATTCTGTTCCCTGTGCAGCGTGGCAACTGCATTGAGCAGCCTCAGATCCCCTTCATCTAAATTCCCCCCGTCTTCAACAGGTCTTCCAGACCTGGTCCTGTTCATCAACAAAGGGAGAGCTCAGAGATGGCACTAGCTGCTAGTCCCTGACACCCGGAGAGGACTGAGGATGATACACAGGCTGAAAAGTCAATAACGACCTCGCCAACCTTGGAGAGACGTGTCTGTTACCATGGCACCCAGCGCTTCTCAAACTTCTGATCATGAGAAGCAGCCAGTGTGGGGCTCGGATCGCTATGTTACCCCAGAGTGAACTTCCCTAAGGACTGACGACCTTCTAGAAGCCATTGATTTATCCTGGCCCCCTCTAATGCTATTCACATTCATTATGCAAATAGATTCCATTAATTGGGCTAAAATTAAAAGGTCCTATAATTTCGGCTAAATTAAAAGGGCTCTCTATTGAAGGCTAACACTTTCAGATTGAAGAGAGAGAGAGAAACACAGAGAGAGAGAGACAGAGACACCGAGAGAGAGAGAAACACAGAGAGAGAGAGACACAGAGAGAGAGAGAGAGAGACAGAGAGACAGAGAGAGAGAGAGACAGAGAGAGAGAGAGGAAGAGACAGAGAGAGAGAGAGAGAGAGAGAGAGACAGAGAGAGAGAGACAGAGAGAGAGAGAGACAGAGAGAGAGAGAGAGAAAAAAACACAGAGAGAGAGAGACAGAGACACCGAGAGAGAGAGAAACACAGAGAGAGAGAGACACAGAGAGAGAGAGAGAGAGACAGAGAGACACAGAGAGAGAGAGACAGAGAGAGAGAGAGGAAGAGACAGAGAGAGAGAGAGAGAGAGAGAGAGAGACAGAGAGAGAGAGAGACAGAGAGAGAGAGAGAGAGAGAGAGAGAGAGAGAGAGAGAGAGAGAGAGAGAGAGAGAGAGAGACAGAGAGAGAGAGAGAGACAGAGAGAGAGAGAGGGGGAGAGACAGAGAGAGAGGAAGAGACAGAGAGACAGAGAGATACAGAGAGACAGAGACAGAGAGAGAGAGACAGAGAGACTCAGAGAGAGAGAGACAGAGAGAGAGAGAGGAAGAGACAGGGAGAGAGAGAGAGAGAGAGAGAGAGAGAGAGTATGGGTAAAACACTTCTCCAATATTTTTGGCTCTATAACAAGGAATAAAGAGCAAAATCATAAACATGATCAAATACAAATCTTAGAATCAACTATTAAAGACTACCAGAACCCACTGGATTATCCAATTACCTTGAATGAGCTTCAGGACAAAATAAGAACCCTCCAACCCAAAAAGGCCTGTGGTGTTGATGGTATCCTTAATGAAATGATCAAATATACAGACAACAAATTCCAATTGGCTATACTAAAACTCTTTAACATCATCCTTAGCTCTGGCATCTTCCCCAATATTTGGAACCAAGGACTGATCACCCCAATCCACAAAAGTGGAGACAAATTTGACCCCAATAACTACCGTGGGATATGCGTCAACAGTAACCTTGGGAAAATCCTCTGCATTATCATTAACAGCAGACTTGTACATTTCCTCAATGAAAACAATGTACTGAGCAAATGTCAAATTGGCTTTTTACCAAATTACCATACAACGGACCATGTATTCACCCTGCACACCCTAATTGACAACCAAACATAAAAACATTTGTTGATTTCAAAAAAGCCTTCGACTCAATTTGGCATGAGGGTCTGCTCTACAAATTGATGGAAAGTGGTGTTGGGGGTAAAACATACGACATTATAAAATCCATGTACACAACAACAAGTGTGCGGTTCAAATTGGCAAAAAAACACACACATTTCTTCACACAGGGTCGTGGGGTTAGACAGGGATGCAGCTTAAGCCCCACCCTCTTCAACATATATCAACGAATTGGCACGGGCACTAGAAAAGTCTACAGCACCCGGCCTCACCCTACTAGAATCTGAAGTCAAATGTCTACTGTTTGCTGATGATCTGGTGCTTCTGTTACCACCCAAGGAGGGCCTACAGCAGCACCTAGATCTTCTGCACAGATCCTGCCAGACCTGGGCCCTGACAGTAAATCTCAGTGAGACCAAAATAATGGTGTTCCAAAAAAGGTCCAGTTGCCAGGACCACAAATACAAATACCATCTAGACACCGTTGCCCTAGAGCACACAAAAAACTATACATACCTTGGCCTAAACATCAGCACCACAGGTAACTTCCACAAAGCTATGAACGATCTTAGTGACAACGCAAGAAGGGCATTCTGTAGCATCAAAAGGAACATAAAATTCAACATACCAATTAGGATTTGGCTAAAAATACTTGAATCAGTCATAGAGCCCATTGCCCTTTACGGTTGTGAGGTCTGTGGTCCGCTCACCAACCAAGACTTCACAAAATGGGACAAACACCAAATTGAGACTGCATGCAAAAATATCCTCCGTGTACAATGTAGAACACCAAATAATGCATGCAGAGCAGAATTGGGCCGATACCCACTAATTATCAAAATCCAGAAAAGAGACGTTAAATTCCACAACCACCTAAAAGGAAGCGATTCCCAAACCTTCCATAACAAAGCCATCACCTACAGAGAGATGAACCTGGAGAAGAGTCCCCTAAGCAGGCTGATCCTGGTGCTCTGTTCACAAACACAAACACACCCCACAGAGCCCCAGGACAGCAGCACAATTAGACCCAATCAAATCATGAGAAAACAAAAAGATAATTACTTGACACATTGGAAAGAATTAACAAAAAAACAGAGCAAACTAGAATGGTATTTGGCCCTAAACAGAGAGTACACAGTGGCAGAATACCTGACCACTGTGACTGACCCAAATTTAAGGAAAGCTTTGACTATGTACAGACTCAATGAGCATAGCCTTGCCATTGAGAAAGGCCACCGTAGGCAGACATGGCTCTCAAGAGAAGACAGGCTATGTGCACACTGCCCACAAAAAGAGGTGGAAACTGAGTTGCATTTCCTAACCTCCTGCCCAATGTATGACCATATTAGAGACACATATTTCCCTCAGATTACACAGATCCACAAAGAATTTGAAAACAAACCCAATTTTGATAAACTCCCATATCTACTGGGTGAAATTCCACAGTGTGCCATCACAGCAGCAAGATTTGTGACCTGTTGCCACAAGAAAAGGCCAACCAGTGAAGAACAAACACCATTGTAAATACAACCCATATTTATGCTTATTTATTTTCCCTTGTGTACCCTTAACCATTTGTACATTGTTGCAACACAACACTGTATATATACAGTACATAATATGACATTTGTAATGTCTTTATTGTTTTGAAACTTCTGTATGTGTAATGTTTACTGTCAATTTTTATTGTTTATTTAACTTTTGTATATTATCTACCTCACTTGCTTTGGCAATGTTAACACGTTTCCCATGCCCCTTGAATTGAATTGAATTGAGAGAGACCGACAGAGAGAGAGAGAGAGAGAGAGAGAGAGAGAGAGAGAGAGAGAGAGAGAGAGAGGGAGGAACCGACAGACAGAGACAAAGGCCTTTTCTCATTTCTCATCAAAAAGTCAGTCCTCCATCCTCTCTCCTCCAAACTCTTTCCTCCGTGACCCGGAAAGAGATAAGTGGTCGTTTGGTGTGTCAGTTTGTTAGTAGGCCAGCGGAAGACGGTGCTCCCCTCCTCAATAGCCTCCTTTTGGCGAGGAAGCACAAGTGTATCCTACCGCGGAAGAGTTTTGATATCTGTCCCCTTTTAATTAACCTCTACAGGATCGGTGTCCCCCCATGGGACTGTTGAGCTAACGTGCACTAATGTGATTAGCATGACATTGTAAGTAACAACAACATTTCTCAGGACATAGACATATATTATATGGGCAGAAAGCTTAAATTCTTGTTAATCTAACTGCGCTGTCCAATTTACAGTAGCTATTACAGTGAAATAATACCATGCTATTGTTTGAGGATAGTGAACAACAAAACACTTTTATCATGGCAACTGGCTTCATTCATTCACCTCTAAAGGTAGATAATGTCCTTACATTCAGTAATCTTGCTCTGATTTGTCATTCTGATAATAATTCTGGTAATAAAAAATGTATGTTCTCTATAGTTATGCACTTGAAAATGTATCAATTGACCACTTCGGCACATTTGGGCAGACTTGATGCAACATTTTTAACAGTAATACAATGGTTCATTGGATCAGTTTAAAACTTTACACATACACCGCTGCCATCTAGTGGCCAAATTCTAAATTGTGCCAAGACTTCTAAGTGATATAATGGACTTGCATTTCAAATATGATGGAACAAAAAAATATATTAAAATACATGTTTTTTT
Source organism: Oncorhynchus kisutch (assembly GCF_002021735.2). Lineage (NCBI taxonomy): Eukaryota > Metazoa > Chordata > Actinopteri > Salmoniformes > Salmonidae > Oncorhynchus > Oncorhynchus kisutch. The sequence continues at coordinate 83,013,176 of NC_034184.2, forward strand.
TGGGGGGGGGGGTATTATCTTTTACCAGATCTAATGTGTTATATTCTCCTACATTAATTTCACATTTTCACAACCTTCAAAGTGTTTCCTTTCAAATGGTATCAGTAATTTGCATATCCTTGCTTCAGGGCCTGAGCTGCAGGCAGTTAGATTTGGGTATGTCATTTTAGGCAAAAATTGAAGAAAGGGTCCAATCCCACAGCTGTTGTATTGTCAGAGGATAAAAACATACACATACAGTTGAAGTCGGAAGATTGCAAACACGTAGGTTGGAGTCATTAAAGCTAGTTTTTCAACCACTCCACAAATTTCTTGTTAACAAACTAGTTTTTTTTTCGCAAGTCGGTTAGGACATCTACTTTGTGCAGGACACAAGTCATTTTTCCAACAATTGTTTACAGACAGTTATTTCACTGTATCACAATTCCAGTGGGCCAGAAGTTTACATACACTAAGTTGACTGTGTCTTTAAAGCCCAGCTCTGTGGAGTGTATGGCTTAAAGTGGTCCTATGGACAGACTCCAATCTCCGGCTGTGGAGCTTTTCAGCTCCTTCAGGGTTATCTTTGTTCTCTTTGTCCTCTCTGATTAATGCCCTCCTTGCCTGGTCTGTGAGTTTTGGTAGGCGGCCCTCTCTTGGCAGGTTTGTTGTGGTGCCATATTCTTTCAATTTTTTTAATAGTGGATTTAATGGTGCTCCGTGGGATGTTCAAAGTTTCTGATATTTTTTTATAACCCAACCCTGATCTGTACTTCTCCACAACTTTGTCCCTGACCTGTTTGGAGAGCTCCTTGATCTTCATAGTGCCGCTTGCTTGGTGGTGCCCCTTGTTAAGACTGTGTGGCCTTTCAGAACAGGTGAATATATACTGTGACACTTAGATTGCACACAGGTGGACTTTATTTAACTAATTAAGTGACTTCTGAAGGTAACTGGTTGCACCAGATCTTATTTAGGGGCTTCATAGTAAATGGGGTGAATACATATACACACACCACTTTTCACTTTTTTCATTTCACTTCACCAATTTGGACTATTTTGTGTCTGTCCATTACATGAAATTAGAATCTATTTAAATGACAGTTTGTAATTCAACAAAATAGCAAGAACGCCATGAGAGGGGGAGTGAATACTTTTGCAAGGCACTATATGTGTTACATCTACTGCGTATGCAGGATGAAGTGAACGACCTCATCCATCCATCGCCAGGCGACGGTCAACTGTTTCCTTCTGGAACATCTCCCTTTTGGTTAGTCCCCACAAGGTCAACTGTTTCCTTCTGGAACAGCTCCCTTTTGGTTAGTCCCCACAAGGTCAACTGCTATGTCTAGAGCGTTTAGGGTTAAGGTCAGAATTAGTGTTAGGTTTTTAGACAGTGGTGTAAAGTACTTCAGTAAAAAAATATTTTAAAGTACTACTTTTTTTTGGGGGGGGGGTATCTGTACTTTACTTTATATTGTTGACAACTTTTACTTTTACTTCACTACACTCCTAAAGAAAATGATGTACTTTTTTACCCAATACATTATCCTTGACACCCAAAAGTACTCATTACATTTTGACAGGGAATTTGGTCCAATTCAGCATTGATCAAGAGATCATCCTGGTCATCCCTCAGCCTCAGATCTGGCAGACTCACTAAACACAAATCCTTCATTTGTAAAGGATGTCTGAGTGTTGGAGCATGCCCCTGGCTATCCATTTTTTTTTTTTAAATAAACATTGTGCTGTCTAGTTTGCTTAATATAAGGAATTTTAAATTATTTATACTTTTACTTTTGATACTTAAGTATATTTAAAACCAAATACTTTTAGACTTTTCCTCAAGTAGTATTTTACTGGCTAACTTTCACTTTTGGTAATTTTCTCTTAAGGTATCTATACCTTTACTCAAGCATGACAATTGGGTCATTTTTACACCACTGGGTTTAGGGTTAGGAGCTACAGTTAGTTTTAGGGTTAAGAGCTAAGGTTAGGTTTGGGGGTAGGGTTAGGGTACAGGTCAGGGTTAGGATTTGGGTTAAGGGTTAGGGATAGGATTAGGGTACAGGTCAGGGTTAGGATTTGGGTTAGAGATTAAGGATAAGGTTAGGGTACAGGTCAGGGTTAGGATTAAGGGATAGGGTTAGGGTACAGGTCAGGGTTAGGATTAGGGTTAAGGGTTAAGGATGGAGTTAGGGTACCGGTCAGGGTTAGGATTTGGGTTAGAGATTAAGGATAGGGTTAGGGTACAGGTCAGGGTTAGGATTTGGGTTAAGGGTTATGCGATAGGGTTAGGGTACAGGTCAGGGTTAGAATTAGGGTTAATGGTTAATGGTTAAGCGATAGGGTTAGGGATAGGGTCAGGGTTAGGATTATGTTTAGGGTTAAGGGTTAGGAAATGTGTGTGTCTGTTGTGAGTGAACCTTATCTAACCCCAAACCCTGTCAAATAACAGGATCTGTCCATTGTGTTATGTGTTAATAATATTAAGACTACATTACCCAGGAGGCAATGCGCCACCCAGGCAAGGTTGTTGGGAGAATGCCTTGCATGGCTACACACATTGATAGTGCTAGCTGAAGTTTCTGTTTGGTAAAAGTAGTTAAACCTATGGTTTGTCACTAAACAGGAAACAAACATAACATCCATCACAGGAGGTACGTGTCATCAGGTAACACCCATATTAGACCACACACACACACACACACTACACCCCCCTCCCCGTCTGTCTGTCTCTCTCCCTCCATCTCTTTATCTTTCCAACAGCTGGCCAAGCAGCAGTAATATGCAGCCCAGATACGTTTCTGACCATAGCTTGGAAAGGCCTTTTTCTATTTTTGCTAGCCTATACCCCGCCATGGGCTTCCCCAAGTTCCTTGGCATAAAGTAGGAGAAGGAAGGAGCTAGAGGAAGGGAGGGAGGGAAGTGAGAGAGAGAGAGGGAGGATGGGAGGGAGGGAGAGAGAGGGAGGATGGGAGGGAGTATGGGAGGGAGGAATGGAAGCGCGAGAGAGAGGGAGGGAGGGAGGGAGGGAGGGAGGGAGGGAGGGATGGAGGGAGGGAGGGAGGGAGGGAGGGAGGGAGGGAGGGAGGGAGGGAGGGAGGGAGGGAGGGAGGGAGGGAGCGAGCGAGCGAGCGAGCGAGCGAGAGACAGGGGGGTCAGTTGGGAGTTGGGTTTCTGGAGTGCCTATGGTGCTACTCTCGGATGAACAGATGAGCAGTGAGGGCAGAGAGAGGGAGGGAGGGAGGGAGGTGAGAGAGAGAGAGGGAAGATGGGAGGGAGGGAGAGAGAGGGAGGATGGGAGGGAGGATGGGAGGGAGGAATGGAAGCGAGCGGGAGGATGGGAGGGAGGGAGAGAGAGAGAGAGAGGGAGGGAGGGAGGGAGGGAGGGAGGGAGGGAGGGAGGGAGGGAGGGAGGGAGGGAGGGAGGGAGGGAGGGAGGGAGGGAGGGAGGGAGGGAGGGAGGGAGGAGGGAGGGAGGGAGGGAGGGAGGGAGGGAGAAATGGGAGGAAGAAATGGGAGGGAGAAATGGGAGGGAGAAATGGGAGCGAGCGAGAGACAGGGGGGTCAGTTCTGGGATTGTCACAGGGAGGAAAGAGCTGCTCCTTTGTAGTGTGTGTGTGAGGGGTACTTTAACTAAGGAACATAGGCGAGGACACACTGTATAAACCTACAGTATGAGCAGAACCACCTTCTTTGAGGTAAGATTGGAGTTTGGACATATACTTGAGCGTAATAGGGGTCATGAACAGATCAAAGTTATTTTTAAGCGTATTATATACATTTCTTACATAGTGTCGTGGTCAAAAGTGGAAAACCGTTACGTTGATACAGTTAAATATGCTCTTCCATTATCATGACTACACCAAGTCCGCGTTATGCATATTAGGACAGTTATTGTATTTGTGTTTTTGAGAGCCCCTCTTCAACACCATAGCGTTGAGACACTCGACAACACACATTTTAACCTCTTTAGAAGAGGCCTCGGTTGAATGAAGGATTATTTTTTTTGTTGACGCTAATGACAGGAAATGGAAGTCTACTGTGTGTCAAGAAGTGTGTCAGGAAAGATCATTAGAATGATAATGAGAGAGTGATCAATTAGTGACAAGTCTGTAGGATGAGTGAAGCATGGCCCATTGATTGCCTTGATTTTTCTCAGACGTATACAATGTGTTTCTTTGGTAATTTACTTAGCAAGAGTTATCAAATTGTTGCTCTGGAGAAAGAAGAAAAAAACACAACTATTATTGGCTAATCCTTTCTAATCCCACGAGACTCCATCTATGTCGAGAGATATTGTGACAATAAAATGGACGGTACGGCAACCGGACTTTAACATTCTGAGAAATTCTCCTTAGTCTGTCGTCTCATTATAACTGTGAAACCCCTTTATGGCTCAGCGAAACCGAAAGCTCGACAACTCCTCAGTTTCCTCCAGCAGCCTACAGGGACCCACTGAGCCAACAACTCCTCAGTGTCCTCCAGCAGCCTGCAGGAAACCCCTGAGCCACCAACTCCTCAGTTTCCTCCAGCAGTTTGCAGGAAACCCCTGAGCCAACAACTCCTCAGTTTCCTCCAGCAGCCTGCAGGGACCCCCTGAGATATGGGGTGACTGGTCAAGTCACACCTACTGTATAATGTCAATAATAATGTAATTAGCGTTAGCTTCAATTGACTTGGTGGGACAGTATTTTGCTGCTGCCAGGCTAGCTGTGTTAACTCTAATAGCTAGCATGTCTGCTAGGCTAGCTAGATCTCTTTCTATGCTCTAACCACAAACAAGTGCATGTGTAATTGAATACTAGAGCAACATATCTGCCATCTAAGGCCAATTTATAGGCCTCCAGTTGACATTTATGCTATTTCTCTGGGCTAGCCAGAGTTACAGGGAAGCCACATTCCCTTGTTCTCAGAGCTAGTCAGAGTTTCAGGGATGCCCAAGGCAGGCTCAAGGCATGCCAAATTAGCACACATTCCCATTGCTGTGGTCTACTCTACAGCCAAACAACATTAGCAAGAGAAACCTCCACCGATATTCATAAAATAAAGACCACAGGGTGAAAGGCAACTCCTAACGGCAGCAAATTAGCATTAGTTTACTTGGTACTTATTTAGGTCATGTTAGTGCTATGTTAGTGACAGGCTAACATTCGCATTAGTTTACCTGATACTTATTTAGGTCATGTTAGTGCTATGTTAGTGACAGGCTAACATTCGCATTAGTTTACCTGATACTTATTTAGGTCATGTTAGTGCTATGTTAGTGACAGGCTAACATTCGCATTAGTTTACCTGATACTTATTTAGGTCATGTTAGTGCTATGTTAGTGACAGGCTAACATTAGCATTAGTTTACCTGATACTTATTTAGGTCATGTTAGTGCTATGTTAGTGACAGGCTAACATTAGCATTAGTTTACCTGATACTTATTTAGGTCATGTTAGTGCTATGTTAGTGACAGGCTAACATTAGCATTAGTTTACCTGATACTTATTTAGGTCATGTTAGTGCTATGTTAGTGACAGGCTAACATTAGCATTAGTTTACCTGATACTTATTTAGGTCATGTTAGTGCTATGTTAGTGACAGGCTAACATTAGCATTAGCCATGCCTATTTTTCTAGACACCTCTTCTGTTTCATTTACTTATTTGTATCTGTATAAAGAATTTAATTTCAAAACGCTGTAATCCATTTTCATAAATGTTGGTCAATTAGATTTTTGTTGAGAAAAAAAGAGATGGTGTGTTTTTTCACTATCTAATCATGGCATGGGGTTGTTCAATGATAGGTTTCAAACAAATACATATCTATCACTTGGTTTCATTTCAGAGAGACTTGCAATCACATTTTTTTTTGTTACAAAACAAGATTTATCCGTCTCACTCTCCGGAAAAAAGTTTTGCAAAATCAAATGTGCCAAACAATTAAACATTCTATAAATAACTGTACAAATGGTACATTTGTGACATCAATATTTAAAAATATATACTTAAAAAAAATTAAGCAATACAGTGATATGAGGTATGGGCTCTGGTTAATAGTAGTGCACTATATAGGGAATAGGGTGCCATAGGGCTCTGGTTAATAGTAGTGCACTATATAGGGAATAGGGTGCCATAGGGCTCTGGTTAATAGTAGTGCACTATATAGGGAATAGGGTGCCATAGGGCTCTGGTTAATAGTAGTGCACTATATAGGGAATAGGGTGCCATAGGGCTCTGGTTAATAGTAGTGCACTATATAGGGAATAGGGTGCCATAGGGCTCTGGTTAATAGTAGTGCACTATATAGGGAATAGGGTTCCATAGGGCTCTGGTCAATAGTAGTGCACTATATAGGGAATAGGGTGCCATAGGGCTCTGGTTAATAGTAGTGCACTATATAGGGAATAGGGTGCCATAGGACTCTGGTTAATAGTAGTGCACTATATAGGGAATAGGGTGCCATTTGGGACAAGAGATAACTCTAACCAAACACTACAGCATGAAGCTAGATTTATGATGTGTTGAATTGTATATGTTAAAGACAGGATGTGAATACACCATTCCGAGCTAAACAATGGATATATAGCGTTTTGCATCAAAACCTATTATAAAACAAACCTAAAACTCTATGAATTAAAAGAATCTGAGAATAGTAATATTTGAAATACAAATTTAAAAGGGTACCCATAAGCATTCATTGCTGATGGGGAAAAAAAAAAAACTCTTGGTATTATGTATTTATTTTAGTTTGAGGATAATTGTTTAGTCTTTTATATTGTACTGTACCTACTGGTTTGTTAGTTGGGCTGAGTCTGCCCAGTCCAATGTAAAGTATATTATTATGATTTGATATTTCTTTCTTTCTTTCCTTCTGTGGTGCAGCGGAACATCAGAAGAACTGTAATTACATTACTTTTGTTTAACAATGTGTCTAATAATCCCATAAAGGATGAGTAGGCAATAGACAATTTGACACGTAAATAAATAAAAAATTAAATGCACTAAAGCATCTTTAAATAAACACTATCTCGTGCACGCTCAACTATTTGTCGCATAAGACATTCATAAAATAAGGACCACAAGGTGGAAGGCAACCCCTAGACTATCAGACAAGCATTCATTCATATTCATACTTTCTTTTATGGCACATTCGTGTTGTACTGATTGGCTAATATCATGAGCCATGCTAACATGTCTTCTGCCTTATTGACTTAAAGGTATCTATTTTATTGACATGTTGTTTGGTGAACTACGACTGCTGTGTATTGATACGTTTTCTTTCTTTGTGCGGCACAGCGGAACATCAGAAGAATCACCGTAATGTATATTACATTTCTTTCCACAATAGATACATTACCATCCATTTTATCTAAAGATTTTCCACCAAAATTTTTATAATATTGGCACCTAAAGAAAAATATGCACATTTTACCCGAAAGAGCTGTTTGCAGAGTACATAAAAAAAAAAGTACTTTTGTCATGTCACTTTCCTTTGCTTCCCATACTTAACTCTTGTCTATGGTTTGGGCAAAGAAAAAAAGTATTGCGATAAACAGAAAACTCTGGTCTTGGAACAATGTCTTTAGATAGCAGGTCGTAGACAGAGGGTCGGCTGCATGATGAGATTCTGGATACGAGACTAAGAGATGAGATAATTGTTGTCGTAGACAGAGGGTCGGCTGCATGATGAGATTCTGGATACGAGACTAAGAGATGAGATAATTGTTGTCGTAGACAGAGGGTCGGCTGCATGATGAGATTCTGGATACGAGACTAAGAGATGAGATAATTGTTGTCGTAGACAGAGGGTCGGCTGCATGATGAGATTCTGGATACGAGACTAAGAGATGAGATAATTGTTGTCGTAGACAGAGGGTCGGCTGCATGATGAGATTCTGGATACGAGACTAAGAGATGAGATAATTGTTGTCGTAGACAGAGGGTCGGCTGCATGATGAGATTCTGGATACGAGACTAAGAGATGAGATAATTGTTGTCGTAGACAGAGGGTCGGCTGCATGATGAGATTCTGGATACGAGACTAAGAGATGAGATAATTGTTGTCGTAGACAGAGGGTCGGCTGCATGATGAGATTCTGGATACGAGACTAAGAGATGAGATAATTGTTGTCGTAGACAGAGGGTCGGCTGCATGATGAGATTCTGGATACGAGACTAAGAGATGAGATAATTGTTGCCGTGACAGAGGGTCGGCTGCATGATGAGATTCTGGATACGAGACTAAGAGATGAGATAATTGTTGTCGTAGACAGAGGGTCGGCTGCATGATGAGATTCTGGATACGAGACTAAGAGATGAGATAATTGTTGTCGTAGACAGAGGGTCGGCTGCATGATGAGATTCTGGATACGAGACTAAGAGATGAGATAATTGTTGCCGTAGACAGAGGGTCGGCTGCATGATGAGATTCTGGTTACGAGACTAAGAGATGAGATAATTGTTGTCGTAGACAGAGGGTCGGCTGCATGATGAGATTCTGGATACGAGACTAAGAGATGAGATAATTGTTGTCGTAGACAGAGGGTCGGCTGCATGATGAGATTCTGGATACGAGACTAAGAGATGAGATAATTGTTGTCGTAGACAGAGGGTCGGCTGCATGATGAGATTCTGGATACGAGACTAAGAGATGAGATAATTGTTGTCGTAGACAGAGGGTCGGCTGCATGATGAGATTCTGGATACGAGACTAAGAGATGAGATAATTGTTGTCGTAGACAGAGGGTCGGCTGCATGATGAGATTCTGGATACGAGACTAAGAGATGAGATAATTGTTGTCGTAGACAGAGGGTCGGCTGCATGATGAGATTCTGGATACGAGACTAAGAGATGAGATAATTGTTGCCGTGACAGAGGGTCGGCTGCATGATGAGATTCTGGATACGAGACTAAGAGATGAGATAATTGTTGTCGTAGACAGAGGGTCGGCTGCATGATGAGATTCTGGATACGAGACTAAGAGATGAGATAATTGTTGTCGTAGACAGAGGGTCGGCTGCATGATGAGATTCTGGATACGAGACTAAGAGATGAGATAATTGTTGCAGTGACAGAGGGTCGGCTGCATGATGAGATTCTGGATACGAGACTAAGAGATGAGATAATTGTTGCCGTGACAGAGGGTCGGCTGCATGATGAGATTCTGGATACGAGACTAAGAGATGAGATAATTGTTGCCGTGACAGAGGGTTGGCTGCATGATGAGATTCTGGATACGAGACTAAGAGATGAGATAATTGTTGTCGTAGACAGAGGGTCGGCTGCATGATGAGATTCTGGATACGAGACTAAGAGATGAGATAATTGTTGTCGTAGACAGAGGGTCGGCTGCATGATGAGATTCTGGATACGAGACTAAGAGATGAGATAATTGTTGTCGTAGACAGAGGGTCGGCTGCATGATGAGATTCTGGATACGAGACTAAGAGATGAGATAATTGTTGCAGTGACAGAGGGTCGGCTGCATGATGAGATTCTGGATACGAGACTAAGAGATGAGATAATTGTTGCCGTGACAGAGGGTCGGCTGCATGATGAGATTCTGGATACGAGACTAAGAGATGAGATAATTGTTGCCGTGACAGAGGGTTGGCTGCATGATGAGATTCTGGATACGAGACTAAGAGATGAGATAATTGTTAGTTTAAGCAAATCAAATCAAATCAAATCAAAATTTATTTATATAGCCCTTCGTACATCAGCTGATATCTCAAAGTGCTGTACAGAAACCCAGCCTAAAACCCCAAACAGCAAGCAATGCAGGTGGAGAAGCACCTGCAGCACTGATTATGTCACTAGCATATTAAGACCCTCAATATGTATTGGAAAGGAGTGTTTTCAGCTCATCACTTGGGCACTTTTACCACCCTGTGATTTTACCCATCATTTATTTCCTCTGTAGCCTACTTTTCCAAGACGTACTGGGAGGATCAAACAAAATGGCATCACGTGACTGCAAATTTACTGCGACATGATAGTTGTTTTTATCAACAATTAAATGAAGGAAAAAAAACAAATATTTGCCCCTGCCATTTTGTCGAATGATCTATTAACCGACAACAACAAAAAATTATCCACCACTCTCGAATGTATTTTATTCTGTCGACATTTAGGAAAGCTTACCAACATTTAGGGGTTTCCATCAGACCTGTCATTAGTTATTTATCCGAGATGTAGGCCTATTTTACTTGTATAAAAATGGTTGGATGGAAACATGGTTAAGGTGACAAATTATTATGTACGGGATCGGGGTCGTTTGATGTGTAAATAAAACAGTATTCATATATTCATGAATTGAATTCATCACTGCCAGTGTTTAAGCTTAGAGCACTGAAGCATCTTTAGCTAAAAACACTCAGAATCATCAGTGGATCTGTCAGTCACGATTTAGTGTGTGTTGCTGGGAAAGCCTTGTCCATCACTCATCGTTACTTTGTGTATTTACGACAGTGGAGGAGAGGCTAGAGTGGCTATAGGGGGATGCCTGTGAAGGCTAGGGCAGATAGGGAGAGCACGGAAAGCAACTGAGTGCTTTTATCGATTATTCCTCCTGATTGGAAAAAGAGCTGATTTACAACAACAGCCGTTGTCTGGCCAGGGGAGCGGACGGACGGCATGGCACGTACTATTGTCTTCAAGTCAAATGCCCTTCCCGTATGGTCAGTTATTATAGGTTTTGACATTACAACTATCCTTTGTATGTTTGTAGATTAGCAGTTACTCTCCCTCCTTCTCTCTCTCCCCCTCCATCTCGCTCTCCGTGATCCATAAGCAGAGCCTTGTGTCCCCTAGAGAGGAGAGAGACATCTCTGATAATTAGATTTACAAGGACACCATGACACTGAGACACTGTTTTAAATGACAACACACTGGTGACACCCCTGACACTCCTCTCCTACCACACAGTCAGCAAGACAAAACCAAGATGGTGACACCCCTGACACTCCTCTCCTACCACACAGTCAGCAGGACAAAACAAAGATGGTGACACCCCTGACACACCTCTCCTACCACACAGTCAGCAGGATAAACAATGCATTTTGGGTAGGCAGAAAAAAAAAACTCCTGACATGCGCCTGTGATTCAGAGAAGTGTCGCCACACCAGGTGGTTATGTCCTAGCCTCTCTAATGCAATACCAACATCCTAGCACTGCATCATATCACAGGCAAACAGTGGTGAGGAAGGAATCGACTCATTATCCGTCCTTCGTGAGCCTCTCTCTCTATTTCTCTCCCCCCGGTTCTTTTCTTAAGCTGTGCATACAGCGTATCCATTAGAGGGTTATTTTACACTATAGAGTTAGAGGCATTTAGATACGCCAGCTCGGCTGAGCTCCGCACTACAGACGGACCACTGAGTGCTTCTCAGGGCAGCCGCCGAAGACAGCTCCTTCTGTGATGTAAATCAACACCTGAATAAAAGGCTAATTAAGATGGAGGGGGGGGGGGGGTGATCTGAACCTCCCCTAGACCAACATGTTCCTTTATGACTTGAAGCTGTTCGCAAAAACAAAAAATAAAAAAGTCACCCTTCTTAAAAGGAAGTATAAAGTTTTTATTTCTTGTGGTCATGTGACACTGTACTGTAGGTTAAGACAGGCTAGGACTCGAGGCTATACAATACATATCTTGTACGAACAGAAGACGGATGGAGGGCATCAAAAGGTTGAAAACCTCCGTGGCAACGATGAAGGTATGATTTAACACTAAGAGTGGACAAAAGCCTGGTGTAGGTTGTGTAATGCTTAGAAAAGCCGCTGAGAATTCTGGGATGAACGTTCTTCTGGGGAGTGAGACTGACTTAGGCTGGAATGGGAACGTGTCGTGATGATGAGTCAGCGGACAGGGCATAATACTATCAACAAATTATCACACAGCTTTTCCACGAGCGTATTCTCTCTCTCTCTCTCTCTGACAGAAAGCAAACTGAAATCTAGAACATGCTGGCTGGGTTCGAGGCTGTCACTACGGCTGCAATACAGAAACTAACCAGGTGCTTTCTCCTACAGGTGGAGGTTCTAGATGGCAGGACCAGGCAACAGCTGTGTTTTCTAGATAAGGTACAGCATTGTATATCCAAACCCCCATCACAATATGGATTTACTCCAAAGTTCAATGATTCTGATTGAGTTTGAATTTCTCTAGTCGATATTCTTGCGTATTGACGTACGTGTTCTATATTTGCAGGTGGAGCCCCACGTTACAATAGGAGACATCAAGAGACTTTTTCACAAGTCATGTAAGTATTGATTTGTCATTAGTAATTATCCTATAATTGATCAACCGGTCATGATAGAATGTCTAGTAACAATAACTTCATAAAAGGTAACAGCTATGGCCTAATTAAAATATATCGGCTGTACAGTATGGATCAACTTGATCAATTCGATTATAAATGAGAGCTAGTTTGATGAATGCAATAATCTAAAATATCACATCAGATTAAAAAAAACATGGTTCAGTGTGTGTAGTCAAGGAAACCATGAAATACAGCCACAGACCGAGCACACGTCTAGAGATCCTGGAACTGTTGGTGGCAATGAGACTACAGCTGAAGTCTACTCCGTTGTGAGGAACTACTACTATAGACCTGAAACTAAACTCTGTGTGTGTGTGTGTGTCTGCGTGTGTGTGCGTCAGATCAACAGTTGTATCCAGCCAGACAGGACCTCAAGCTCGACCCCAGTAAGTGAATAATGTGTTTAGACTACTGGTACTGTTAGTCTAAATGTTTCTGAAGTGTATTTTTTGTTATTGTTGATGTTTATTGTCACCTATTTCAGCCACACGCGTTGCTGACAGGTGTATAAAGTCGAGCACACAGCCGTGCAATCTCCATAGACAAACATTGGCAGTAGATGGGCCTTACTGGGTTTGGCGAATGCCTGGAAAACCCTACCTGCCCCAATGCATAGAGCCAACTGCACATTTTGGTGGAAGAGGAAATGGTCTGGGGCTGTTTTTCATGGTTTGGGCTAGGCCCCTTAGTTCCATTGAAGGGAAATCTTAACTCTACAACATACAAAGACATTCTAGACGATTCTGTGCTTCCAACTTTGTGGCAACAGTTTGGGGAAGGCCCTTCCCTGTTTCAGCATGACAATGCACCAGTGCACAAAGCGAGGTCCATACAGAAATGGTTTGTCGAGTTTGGTGTGGAATAACTTGACTGGCCTGCACAGAGCACTGACCTCAACCTCATCGAATTCCTTTGGCCTAATCCCCGCTGCAATGTTCCAACTTGTAGTGGAATGTCTTCCCATAAGAGAGGAGGCTGTTGTAGTAGTAAAACGGAGGGGACCAACTCCATATTAATGCCCATGATTTTGGAACGAGATGTTTGACGAGCATCATTTGTCTCTATCAACTCCATATTCATCATCTCCATCATTAACGTGAACGTGAACATACTACGAATGTTTTGTAGTAAAGAACATGTTTTCTAACATCATCCACCAATTAGAAAGCACTGCCTTCTCATAATTGGCTAAAATCACACGATGTACACCGATGATGTCATTGGAAACACGTTTCTTCCTCTGTTTTGTTTACAAGAGAACATAGAAACGTTCACAGGTTGTTGATGTTGGGGTGGATAATAATACATGTAAAAAATGTCCCGATAAGTGCCTTGATCAAGGGCACATTGACACGTGTTTCACCTTGTCGGCACAGGTATTCGAACCAGTGGTTACTGGCCAGATGCTCTAACCTCTGGCTACCTGCCACCCCACTTGCTGGGACGGCAGGGTAACCTAGTGGTTAGAGTGTTGGACTAGTAACCGGAAGGTTGCAAACTGACAAGGTACAAATCTGTCGTTGTTCCACTGTTCCTAGGCCGTCATTGAAAATAAGAATTTGTTCTTTAACTGACTTGCCTAGTTAAATAAAGGTCAAATAAAAAATAATTGCTAGAGTGTTGAGTTAATCAGCTTTACATCCTCATTTATTTTGAATCGTTTGATTGCATTGGAATACTTTCAATATTTAAGACTATATAATGTACGAAGTTCACAAGCTAAACAACATAATGTAGTTTACAACCTCCCTTCTCACCTCATTTGCTCACATTGTATATAAACTTGTTTATACTGTATTATTGACTGTATGTTTGTTTTACTCCATGTGTAACTCTGTGTCGTTGTATCTGTCGAACTGCTTTGCTTTATCTTGGCCAGGTCGCAGGTGTAAATGAGAACTTGTTCTCAACTTGCCTACCTGGTTAAATAAAGGTAAAATAAAAAAATAAAAAAAATACAAATGTGAGATGATTGGGTTGTTGTTTTTACCCCTTTTTTTTCTCCCCAATTTCACGGTTTCCAATTGGTAGTTACAGTCTGAGTCTCATCGTTGCAACTACCATACAGACTCGGGAGAGGCGAAGGTCAAGAACCGTGCGTCCTCCGAAACACAACCCATCCAAGCCGGCACTGCTTCTTGACACAATGCCCACTTACCCCGGCAGCCAACCGCACCAATGTGTCAGAGGAAACACCGTACACCTGGCGACCGTGTCAGCTTGCACTGCGCCCAGCCCGCCACAGGAGTCGCTAGTGAGCGATGGGACAAGGATGGGATGCAGGCCAAACCTTCCCCTAACCCAGATGACGCTGGGCCAATTGTGTGCCCGCCCCATGGGTCTCCCAGTCATGGCCAGCTGCGACAGAGCCTGGACTGGAACCCAGAATATCTAGTGGCACAGCTAACACCGCTGCCCCACTCGAGAGGCCCAGCATGTGCACTCTTAAAGACATGCTCCAGTACTTTGGCAACTAAGAAAAGTATTTTTTAAACCTCACGCTTTGAGCTGAATGTGTCAAAGTTCAAAGTGCAATTCGAGTTCTAGCCAATGAGCTTTTCCATTTAAGTCATTTAGCAGACACTCTTATCCGGAGAGACCTACAGAAGCAATTAGGGAGAAGTGCCTTACTCAAGGACACATCGACAGATTTTTCACCTTTCGGTTATTGGCCCAACGCTCTTAACAGCTAGGCTACCTGCCACCGCATTTGAGTGACAGCTAGCAAGAGGTCTGAGCAGCTTTAGGCCTAACGGCTCACACAGCAGAGACAGAGAGATGGTGCACATATCTGTACATATGTGACATAGTATGCATTTTTCAGGGACCTTGGCTATCGAGTGCTACTTTCAGAAACTACTGGCTAAAAATAATACAAAAGTAGCGGAGAATCTCTTTAATATAGCTTGTTACTTGAAGCGGAAAGGCAATCTCATTTAGCTGAAACTAAATGGGTCAATATCTACCCCGTTGAGCTTACACTAAAAATTACTTTCAATTATTCCTCCACAGAAGCAGGTTAGGAGGTCACCTTGAGCTTATAGGACAAGAGGACAGGAAACATTGATTGGTTCAAAGGAAAAAATCCATGTTAAGAAGTCTTACAATCCTTGCAAGCCCCGCCCTTTTTCCTCCAAACATAACGATGGTCATTATGGCCAAACAGTTCTATTTTTGTTTCATCAGACCAGAGAACATTTCTCCCAGAAGTACAATCTTTGTCCCCATGTGCAGTTGCAAACCGTAGTCTGGCTTTTTTTGTTGTGGTTTTGGAGCAGTGGCTTCTTCCTTGCTGAGTGGCCTTTCAGGTTATGTCGATATATTTTACATGGAAGATGAATTCATTGGTCTGTTAGAATAGGAACAATAGAAAACCAATAGAAAACCAAACTCTGCATTTTATTTTCACATCTTGTTTTTTTTTTTTTTATATATTTTTCAGAAGGAAAATCACTTAAGGACGATGATGTATTACAAAACCTACCAGTTGGGACCACAACAACCATGTATTTTAGGGACCTGGGTCCACAGATCGGGTGGACAATGGTAAGAGCCTATGACATACAGTACTATCGATTCAAACTGCAGGGCCCCCCCGTTTGGACTCTTATGGACGTTAACATTTGATAAGAGCCTCTTCTTTCAGGTATCGAGTTCAGGGTTCATGTTAATTTGACATGTGTAATGAATACATCGGACATCTTACACACCCTCTTCCGCTGTTGGCAGGTGTTTTGGCGGAGTACATTGGCCCCCTGTTTATCTACCTTCTGTTCTATTTCCGAGTTCCCTATATCTACTCACAGCAGGATGCCTTCACCTCCAGCTCCAACTCAGTGGTCACGTAAGTCAGTCTCTAATACACCCAATAACATACTGATTGGCTTCAGATGAGATCCAATCTAACATTAATCTGTCTCTTTCTTTCCCTCCATCCAATGTCCCCTTCTCTCGTCCTCACTTTTTCTATCTCCCCCCCCACTCTCTCTCTCCCCACCTCTCTCTCTCTCGCTCCCCACCTCTCTCTCTCTCGCTCCCCACCTCTCTCTCTCTCTCTCGCTCCCCACCTCTCTCTCTCTCGCTCCCCACCTCTCTCTCTCTCTCTCTCTCTCGCTCCCCACCTCTCTCTCCTCCACCTCTCTCTCCCCAACCTCTCTCTCTCACAATACATTGCTCTCTCCCCCCACCTCTCTCTCTCCCCCCACCTCGCTGTCTCTCTCTCCCTCTCCCCACCTCTGTCTCTCTCCCCCTCCTCTCTCTCTCTCCCGCCACCTTTCTCTCTCCCAACCTCTCTCTCTCTCCCCTTCTCTCTCTCTCTCCCCCCACCTCGTTGTCTCTCTCCCTCTCCCCACCTGTCTCTCTCTCCCTCTCCCCATCTCTGTCTCTCTCCCCTACCTCTCTCTCTCACTCCCCACCTCTCTCCCCCACCTCTCTCTCCCCCACCTCTCTCTCACTCTCTCTCTCCCAATACATCTCTCTCTCCCCCCTCCTCTCTCTCTCCCCCCACCTTTCTCTCTCCCCACCTCTCTCTCGCTGTCTCTCGTTGCTCTCCCTCTCTCCCCCACCTCTCTCTCTCCCCGCCTCTCACTCTCTCTCTCCCCACCTCGTTGTCTCTCTCTCCCTCTCCCCACCTCTGTCTCTCCCCCCTCCTCTCTCTCTCCCCCCACCTCTCTCTCTCTCTCTCCCCACCTCTCTCTCTCTCTCTCCCCACCTCTCTCTCTCTCCCCACCTCTCTCTCTCTCGTCTCTCTCTCTCTCTCTCTCTCTCCTTCAGACTAGCCTGTGCCTGTCACACCTGCCACTACATCAAGAGATTGATTGAGACCGTCTTTGTGCACCGGTTCTCCCATGGCACCGTGCCTCTCAGGACTACAGTCAGGGTACGGACTTCCTCTGCTCCAACGTGGGCTACTTTACTTCGAAGCCATGTATTTTACAGTATCACTAACGTACTTTACAGTGCTACTTTAAATCTGTGTCATAATTTACAGTACAGTGCCTTGCGAAAGTATTCAGCCCCCTTGAACTTTGCGACCTTTTGCCACATTTCAGGCTTCGAACATAAAGACATATAACTGTATTTTTTTGTGAAGAATCAACAACAAGTGGGACACAATCATGAAGTGGAATGACATTTATTGGATATTTCAAACTTTGTATATGGACAATGACAACCACTGCTCCTCACATTCTCAATACAAAACATACAGTCACCTTCTGTCTTTGTCCTAGCAAAGGTTTTTAATACACTGCTACTACTGCAGTACTATCTGCAGTATTATCTGCAGTATTATCTACAGTATTATCTGCAGTACTATCTGCAGTACTACCTGCAGTATTATCTGCAGTATTATCTGCAGTACTATCTGCAGTATTATCTGCAGTACTATCTGCAGTACTATCTGCAGTATTATCTGCAGTACTATCTGCAGTATTATCTGCAGTACTATCTGCAGTACTATCTGCAGTAATATCTGCAGTATTATCTGCAGTACTATCTGCAGTATTATCTGCAGTACTATCTGCAGTACTATCTGCAGTATTATCTACAGTATTATCTGCAGTACTATCTGCAGTACATCTGGATCTCATTCAAAATATTTATTTGTACAATATATTGGCCTCCCGATTGGCACAGCGGTCTAAGGGCACTGCATCTCAGTGCTTGAGGCGTCACTACAGACACCCTGGTTTGAATCCAGGCTGTATCACAACCGGCCGTTGATTGAGAGTCCCATAGAACGCTGCACAATTGGCCCAGCATCGTCCGGGTTTTGGCCCGGTGTAGGCCGTCATTGTAAAATAAGAATTTGTTCTTAACTGACTTGCCCAGTTAAATAAAGGTTAGAAACACTACCAAATTGACAGTGTGATTTACTGGTGTTTCCCTCTCTTTCTGTCAGAGCTGTGTGTATTACTGGTGTCTCCCTCTGGTTCTGTCAGAGCTGTGTGTATTACTGGTGTTTCCCTCTCTGTCAGAGCTGTGTGTATTACTGGTGTTTCCCTCTCTGTCAGAGCTGTGTGTATTACTGGTGTTTCCCTCTCTGTCAGAGCTGTGTGTATTACTGGTGTTTCCCTCTCTGTCAGAGCTGTGTGTATTACTGGTGTTTCTCTCTCTGTCAGAGCTGTGTGTATTACTGGTGTTTCCCTCTCTGTCAGAGCTGTGTGTATTACTGGTGTTTCTCTCTCTGTCAGAGCTGTGTGTATTACTGGTGTTTCTCTCTCTGTCAGAGCTGTGTGTATTACTGGTGTCTCCCTCTCTGTCAGAGCTGTGTGTATTACTGGTGTTTCTCTCTCTGTCAGAGCTGTGTGTATTACTGGTGTTTCTCTCTCTGTCAGAGCTGTGTGTATTACTGGTGTTTCCCTCTCTGTCAGAGCTGTGTGTATTACTGGTGTTTCCCTCTCTGTCAGAGCTGTGTGTATTACTGGTGTCTCCCTCTGGTTCTGTCAGAGCTGTGTGTATTACTGGTGTTTCCCTCTCTGTCAGAGCTGTGTGTATTACTGGTGTTTCCCTCTCTGTCAGAGCTGTGTGTATTACTGGTGTTTCCCTCTCTGTCAGAGCTGTGTGTATTACTGGTGTTTCCCTCTCTGTCAGAGCTGTGTGTATTACTGGTGTTTCCCTCTCTGTCAGAGCTGTGTGTATTACTGGTGTTTCTCTCTCTGTCAGAGCTGTGTGTATTACTGGTGTTTCTCTCTCTGTCAGAGCTGTGTGTATTACTGGTGTCTCCCTCTCTGTCAGAGCTGTGTGTATTACTGGTGTTTCTCTCTCTGTCAGAGCTGTGTGTATTACTGGTGTTTCTCTCTCTGTCAGAGCTGTGTGTATTACTGGTGTTTCCCTCTCTGTCAGAGCTGTGTGTATTACTGGTGTTTCCCTCTCTGTCAGAGCTGTGTGTATTACTGGTGTTTCCCTCTCTGTCAGAGCTGTGTGTATTACTGGTGTTTCCCTCTCTTTCTGTCAGAGCTGTGTGTATTACTGGTGTTTCCCTCTCTGTCAGAGCTGTGTGTATTACTGGTGTCTCCCTCTCTCTCTGTCAGAGCTGTGTGTATTACTGGTGTTTCCTTCTCTGTCAGAGCTGTGTGTATTACTGGTGTTTCTCTCTCTGTCAGAGCTGTGTGTATTACTGGTGTTTCCCTCTCTGTCAGAGCTGTGTGTATTACTGGTGTTTCCTTCTCTGTCAGAGCTGTGTGTATTACTGGTGTTTCTCTCTCTGTCAGAGCTGTGTGTATTACTGGTGTTTCCCTCTCTGTCAGAGCTGTGTGTATTACTGGTGTTTCCCTCTCTGTCAGAGCTGTGTGTATTACTGGTGTTTCTCTCTCTCTCTGTCAGAGCTGTGTGTATTACTGGTGTCTCCCTCTCTGTCAGAGCTGTGTGTATTACTGGTGTTTCCCTCTCTGTCAGAGCTGTGTGTATTACTGGTGTTTCCCTCTCTGTCAGAGCTGTGTGTATTACTGGTGTTTCTCTCTCTGTCAGAGCTGTGTGTATTACTGGTGTTTCCCTCTCTGTCAGAGCTGTGTGTATTACTGGTGTTTCTCTCTCTGTCAGAGCTGTGTGTATTACTGGTGTTTCCCTCTCTGTCAGAGCTGTGTGTATTACTGGTGTTTCTCTCTCTGTCAGAGCTGTGTGTATTACTGGTGTTTCTCTCTCTGTCAGAGCTGTGTGTATTACTGGTGTTTCCCTCTCTGTCAGAGCTGTGTGTATTACTGGTGTTTCTCTCTCTGTCAGAGCTGTGTGTATTACTGGTGTTTCTCTCTCTGTCAGAGCTGTGTGTATTACTGGTGTTTCCCTCTCTGTCAGAGCTGTGTGTATTACTGGTGTTTCCCTCTCTGTCAGAGCTGTGTGTATTACTGGTGTTTCTCTCTCTGTCAGAGCTGTGTGTATTACTGGTGTCTCCCTCTCTCTCTGTCAGAGCTGTGTGTATTACTGGTGTTTCCCTCTCTGTCAGAGCTGTGTGTATTACTGGTGTTTCCCTCTCTGTCAGAGCTGTGTGTATTACTGGTGTTTCTCTCTCTGTCAGAGCTGTGTGTATTACTGGTGTTTCCCTCTCTGTCAGAGCTGTGTGTATTACTGGTGTTTCTCTCTCTGTCAGAGCTGTGTGTATTACTGGTGTTTCTCTCTCTGTCAGAGCTGTGTGTATTACTGGTGTTTCTCTCTCTGTCAGAGCTGTGTGTATTACTGGTGTCTCCCTCTCTGTCAGAGCTGTGTGTATTACTGGTGTTTCTCTCTCTGTCAGAGCTGTGTGTATTACTGGTGTTTCTCTCTCTGTCAGAGCTGTGTGTATTACTGGTGTTTCCCTCTCTGTCAGAGCTGTGTGTATTACTGGTGTTTCCCTCTCTGTCAGAGCTGTGTGTATTACTGGTGTCTCCCTCTGGTTCTGTCAGAGCTGTGTGTATTACTGGTGTTTCCCTCTCTGTCAGAGCTGTGTGTATTACTGGTGTTTCCCTCTCTGTCAGAGCTGTGTGTATTACTGGTGTTTCCCTCTCTGTCAGAGCTGTGTGTATTACTGGTGTTTCCCTCTCTGTCAGAGCTGTGTGTATTACTGGTGTTTCCCTCTCTGTCAGAGCTGTGTGTATTACTGGTGTTTCTCTCTCTGTCAGAGCTGTGTGTATTACTGGTGTTTCTCTCTCTGTCAGAGCTGTGTGTATTACTGGTGTCTCCCTCTCTGTCAGAGCTGTGTGTATTACTGGTGTTTCTCTCTCTGTCAGAGCTGTGTGTATTACTGGTGTTTCTCTCTCTGTCAGAGCTGTGTGTATTACTGGTGTTTCCCTCTCTGTCAGAGCTGTGTGTATTACTGGTGTTTCCCTCTCTGTCAGAGCTGTGTGTATTACTGGTGTTTCCCTCTCTGTCAGAGCTGTGTGTATTACTGGTGTTTCCCTCTCTTTCTGTCAGAGCTGTGTGTATTACTGGTGTTTCCCTCTCTGTCAGAGCTGTGTGTATTACTGGTGTCTCCCTCTCTCTCTGTCAGAGCTGTGTGTATTACTGGTGTTTCCTTCTCTGTCAGAGCTGTGTGTATTACTGGTGTTTCTCTCTCTGTCAGAGCTGTGTGTATTACTGGTGTTTCCCTCTCTGTCAGAGCTGTGTGTATTACTGGTGTTTCCTTCTCTGTCAGAGCTGTGTGTATTACTGGTGTTTCTCTCTCTGTCAGAGCTGTGTGTATTACTGGTGTTTCCCTCTCTGTCAGAGCTGTGTGTATTACTGGTGTTTCCCTCTCTGTCAGAGCTGTGTGTATTACTGGTGTTTCTCTCTCTCTCTGTCAGAGCTGTGTGTATTACTGGTGTCTCCCTCTCTGTCAGAGCTGTGTGTATTACTGGTGTTTCCCTCTCTGTCAGAGCTGTGTGTATTACTGGTGTTTCCCTCTCTGTCAGAGCTGTGTGTATTACTGGTGTTTCTCTCTCTGTCAGAGCTGTGTGTATTACTGGTGTTTCCCTCTCTGTCAGAGCTGTGTGTATTACTGGTGTTTCTCTCTCTGTCAGAGCTGTGTGTATTACTGGTGTTTACCTCTCTGTCAGAGCTGTGTGTATTACTGGTGTTTCTCTCTCTGTCAGAGCTGTGTGTATTACTGGTGTTTCTCTCTCTGTCAGAGCTGTGGTGTATTACTGGTGTTTCCCTCTCTGTCAGAGCTGTGTGTATTACTGGTGTTTCTCTCTCTGTCAGAGCTGTGTGTATTACTGGTGTTTCTCTCTCTGTCAGAGCTGTGTGTATTACTGGTGTTTCCCTCTCTGTCAGAGCTGTGTGTATTACTGGTGTTTCCCTCTCTGTCAGAGCTGTGTGTATTACTGGTGTTTCTCTCTCTGTCAGAGCTGTGTGTATTACTGGTGTCTCCCTCTCTCTCTGTCAGAGCTGTGTGTATTACTGGTGTTTCCCTCTCTGTCAGAGCTGTGTGTATTACTGGTGTTTCCCTCTCTGTCAGAGCTGTGTGTATTACTGGTGTTTCTCTCTCTGTCAGAGCTGTGTGTATTACTGGTGTTTCCCTCTCTGTCAGAGCTGTGTGTATTACTGGTGTTTCTCTCTCTGTCAGAGCTGTGTGTATTACTGGTGTTTCTCTCTCTGTCAGAGCTGTGTGTATTACTGGTGTCTCCCTCTCTGTCAGAGCTGTGTGTATTACTGGTGTTTCTCTCTCTGTCAGAGCTGTGTGTATTACTGGTGTTTCTCTCTCTGTCAGAGCTGTGTGTATTACTGGTGTTTCCCTCTCTGTCAGAGCTGTGTGTATTACTGGTGTTTCCCTCTCTGTCAGAGCTGTGTGTATTACTGGTGTCTCCCTCTGGTTCTGTCAGAGCTGTGTGTATTACTGGTGTTTCCCTCTCTGTCAGAGCTGTGTGTATTACTGGTGTTTCCCTCTCTGTCAGAGCTGTGTGTATTACTGGTGTTTCCCTCTCTGTCAGAGCTGTGTGTATTACTGGTGTTTCCCTCTCTGTCAGAGCTGTGTGTATTACTGGTGTTTCTCTCTCTGTCAGAGCTGTGTGTATTACTGGTGTCTCCCTCTCTCTCTGTCAGAGCTGTGTGTATTACTGGTGTTTCCCTCTCTGTCAGAGCTGTGTGTATTACTGGTGTTTCCCTCTCTGTCAGAGCTGTGTGTATTACTGGTGTTTCTCTCTCTGTCAGAGCTGTGTGTATTACTGGTGTTTCCCTCTCTGTCAGAGCTGTGTGTATTACTGGTGTTTCTCTCTCTGTCAGAGCTGTGTGTATTACTGGTGTTTCTCTCTCTGTCAGAGCTGTGTGTATTACTGGTGTTTCTCTCTCTGTCAGAGCTGTGTGTATTACTGGTGTCTCCCTCTCTGTCAGAGCTGTGTGTATTACTGGTGTTTCTCTCTCTGTCAGAGCTGTGTGTATTACTGGTGTTTCTCTCTCTGTCAGAGCTGTGTGTATTACTGGTGTTTCCCTCTCTGTCAGAGCTGTGTGTATTACTGGTGTTTCCCTCTCTGTCAGAGCTGTGTGTATTACTGGTGTCTCCCTCTGGTTCTGTCAGAGCTGTGTGTATTACTGGTGTTTCCCTCTCTGTCAGAGCTGTGTGTATTACTGGTGTTTCCCTCTCTGTCAGAGCTGTGTGTATTACTGGTGTTTCCCTCTCTGTCAGAGCTGTGTGTATTACTGGTGTTTCCCTCTCTGTCAGAGCTGTGTGTATTACTGGTGTTTCCCTCTCTGTCAGAGCTGTGTGTATTACTGGTGTTTCTCTCTCTGTCAGAGCTGTGTGTATTACTGGTGTTTCTCTCTCTGTCAGAGCTGTGTGTATTACTGGTGTCTCCCTCTCTGTCAGAGCTGTGTGTATTACTGGTGTTTCTCTCTCTGTCAGAGCTGTGTGTATTACTGGTGTTTCTCTCTCTGTCAGAGCTGTGTGTATTACTGGTGTTTCCCTCTCTGTCAGAGCTGTGTGTATTACTGGTGTTTCCCTCTCTGTCAGAGCTGTGTGTATTACTGGTGTTTCCCTCTCTGTCAGAGCTGTGTGTATTACTGGTGTTTCCCTCTCTTTCTGTCAGAGCTGTGTGTATTACTGGTGTTTCCCTCTCTGTCAGAGCTGTGTGTATTACTGGTGTCTCCCTCTCTCTCTGTCAGAGCTGTGTGTATTACTGGTGTTTCCTTCTCTGTCAGAGCTGTGTGTATTACTGGTGTTTCTCTCTCTGTCAGAGCTGTGTGTATTACTGGTGTTTCCCTCTCTGTCAGAGCTGTGTGTATTACTGGTGTTTCCTTCTCTGTCAGAGCTGTGTGTATTACTGGTGTTTCTCTCTCTGTCAGAGCTGTGTGTATTACTGGTGTTTCCCTCTCTGTCAGAGCTGTGTGTATTACTGGTGTTTCCCTCTCTGTCAGAGCTGTGTGTATTACTGGTGTTTCTCTCTCTCTCTGTCAGAGCTGTGTGTATTACTGGTGTCTCCCTCTCTGTCAGAGCTGTGTGTATTACTGGTGTTTCCCTCTCTGTCAGAGCTGTGTGTATTACTGGTGTTTCCCTCTCTGTCAGAGCTGTGTGTATTACTGGTGTTTCTCTCTCTGTCAGAGCTGTGTGTATTACTGGTGTTTCCCTCTCTGTCAGAGCTGTGTGTATTACTGGTGTTTCTCTCTCTGTCAGAGCTGTGTGTATTACTGGTGTTTACCTCTCTGTCAGAGCTGTGTGTATTACTGGTGTTTCTCTCTCTGTCAGAGCTGTGTGTATTACTGGTGTTTCTCTCTCTGTCAGAGCTGTGTGTATTACTGGTGTTTCCCTCTCTGTCAGAGCTGTGTGTATTACTGGTGTTTCTCTCTCTGTCAGAGCTGTGTGTATTACTGGTGTTTCTCTCTCTGTCAGAGCTGTGTGTATTACTGGTGTTTCCCTCTCTGTCAGAGCTGTGTGTATTACTGGTGTTTCCCTCTCTGTCAGAGCTGTGTGTATTACTGGTGTTTCTCTCTCTGTCAGAGCTGTGTGTATTACTGGTGTCTCCCTCTCTCTCTGTCAGAGCTGTGTGTATTACTGGTGTTTCCCTCTCTGTCAGAGCTGTGTGTATTACTGGTGTTTCCCTCTCTGTCAGAGCTGTGTGTATTACTGGTGTTTCTCTCTCTGTCAGAGCTGTGTGTATTACTGGTGTTTCCCTCTCTGTCAGAGCTGTGTGTATTACTGGTGTTTCTCTCTCTGTCAGAGCTGTGTGTATTACTGGTGTTTCTCTCTCTGTCAGAGCTGTGTGTATTACTGGTGTCTCCCTCTCTGTCAGAGCTGTGTGTATTACTGGTGTTTCTCTCTCTGTCAGAGCTGTGTGTATTACTGGTGTTTCTCTCTCTGTCAGAGCTGTGTGTATTACTGGTGTTTCCCTCTCTGTCAGAGCTGTGTGTATTACTGGTGTTTCCCTCTCTGTCAGAGCTGTGTGTATTACTGGTGTCTCCCTCTGGTTCTGTCAGAGCTGTGTGTATTACTGGTGTTTCCCTCTCTGTCAGAGCTGTGTGTATTACTGGTGTTTCCCTCTCTGTCAGAGCTGTGTGTATTACTGGTGTTTCCCTCTCTGTCAGAGCTGTGTGTATTACTGGTGTTTCCCTCTCTGTCAGAGCTGTGTGTATTACTGGTGTTTCTCTCTCTGTCAGAGCTGTGTGTATTACTGGTGTCTCCCTCTCTCTCTGTCAGAGCTGTGTGTATTACTGGTGTTTCCCTCTCTGTCAGAGCTGTGTGTATTACTGGTGTTTCCCTCTCTGTCAGAGCTGTGTGTATTACTGGTGTTTCCCTCTCTGTCAGAGCTGTGTGTATTACTGGTGTTTCTCTCTCTGTCAGAGCTGTGTGTATTACTGGTGTTTCTCTCTCTGTCAGAGCTGTGTGTATTACTGGACCTTCTCTGCGTGGTTGGCCTTCTACATCAACCATCCGCTGTACACGCCTCCATGTAAGTCCTCTATCATTCAAACCGACCACTCAGTGCCTCAACAAGACATACAGCCCCCTCCTCAACTCTTCATAAGCAGGTATATCTGAATAATATCACTTCTCTCAACCAGACATCCAGCTAACCAAATGGTTTATGTCTCTCCACAGCGTATGGGGACATGCAGGTGAACTACGCACTGGCTATATTTGTGGTGTGTATTGGTTGACAAAACACCCGATGAGGGTGATGAACACGAGAAATGATTATTACAGATGACTTTGAGGTGTGTTAAACAGGATGTTGTGTTTTGACTGCAGCTTTGTGAGGCTGGTAATTTCTCCATTCACGTGGCCCTCAATAACCTCAAGGCAGAAGGTGGGCCCAAGTGCAGAAAGTTCCCTCGCCCGACGAAGAACCCATTCACATGGCTCTTCTTCCTCGTGTCTTGCCCCAATTATACCTACGAGGTAAGGATGAAGGCTATGAACCATATAAATAGATCCTGTTTCTATGGCTACAACATGTTGTGACTTAATGGTTATGGTTTCTGAAATGATCAATGGTGTTACAGGTTATGGGTATTTCTTTCATCTAGGTAGGAGCCTGGGCAAGTTTCTCTGTCATGACCCAGTGTCTTCCAGGTCAGTTGACTCAGATCCTATTTTATACATTTTTATGAATTTCAGGTTTATTTCCCATATTTAATGAATATTTTGGCACTTTTACTCACGCATTTATATTTCCACTACTCGTGTGTGTGTGTGTGTGTGTGTGTGTGTGTGTGTGTGTGTGTGTGTGTGTGTTGCACTGAGCTGCCACTAAGGTACAATCTGTTTTGGATCTGTCTCTCCACAGTGGCCTTGTTCACCTTCTTTGGTTTGATCCAGATGACCATCTGGGCCAATGGGAAGCATAAAGCCTACACCAGGGAGTTTAAGGACTACCCACACCTGCGCATGCCAATTATCCCACTCCTCCTCTGACCACACGAGAAAACGTTTACCATTCTGCCTGGGGAGTATTAGAGGCATCAACCTGCCCGGAAACGCTTTTGGAGATTGGTGGGTTAATGTATATCTCACAAAGCACGAAGACCCCATTGGCTGTTCCTTCATCTAGCGTCATGGCAATGATCTGTGATCTTTTCAACAACTATCAAGGACAGAATTCACAGAAAGTGTTGTGTCATCACTGTTGTGGATTGTGTATTGATTATGTTCAATTCAATCTTTGAGACGCAGCTATATTGATAGTTATTTAATTGATTTATTTAACCGATCAGGATGATTGATTGACTGTTACAATGCAGCTACTGAAGGATCAGGTGCTGTTGGTATTCTTCGTCTTCAGACGGTGGAAATCACCCTAAATTATTAAGTTATGAATAATACGATTGGAGTTACAGTCTTTATAATCTACCATATTATTTTGTAATAAGTTATTGTGCATTTCCTAGAAGAAAAGAGTTTGTAACTTGCTACGATATACCCGTTTAGGAAGTCCTCTTGTAACAACATTTGTTATGGCTGAAGTGTATCAGGGCTATTTTCAGTTTACAGAGTAAGTAGAGAAGGGAAATGGAATCGTTTAACTAAGAAGTGATCTAGAAGCAATGAAGAAATGGAATCGTTTAACTAAGAAGTGATCTAGAAGCAATGAAGAAATGGAATCGTTTAACTAAGAAGTGATCTAGAAGCAACGAAGAAATGGAATCGTTTAACTAAGAAGTGATCTAGAAGCAATGAAGAAATGGAATCGTTTAACTAAGAAGTGATCTAGAAGCAATGAAGAAATGGAATCGTTTAACTAAGAAGTGATCTAGAAGCAATGAAGAAATGGAATCGTTTAACTAAGAAGTGATCTAGAAGCAACGAAGAAATGGAACTTTAGCAGATGTTCTAAATTAGATTATTTTCCACCTCTACATATGTTTGAAAGTAACAAAACGACCTGATGATTTTAACTTTGGGAGAAAGTTGAGGCTGATTTAGTTATGCATTACTTATCTATCGTTCAAACTAACTACAATCCGTCCAGTTCTCAGGTGTTACTAGATGTAAGGGGCACTGTTGCATCCTGTACAAATTCTAGACAAACTAAATTATAGACAAACTAATTTTTTCGACAAACTTGTTTTGTATACAAAGTGTACATATGAAATAAATAATTGTGATCATTTAAAAAGACAAGTATTTTATCTTAAAGAACAGTCGTGCATATTTCTCAAATAATCAATCATTGTTACAGAAAATATTTAGTTGAAATTACTATCTCAGACAATTCAATAATCTCTCGTTTGCAAACAAATCAGTTATCAGGCAAATGAATAAAACTGCAAAATAGTATGCAGAGAATAAAGCTTCATGTTTAAACAGTACACATAGGCTTAAAAAATTGCATCATCATTTAAATATGATATATATCATATATCAATAGCAACAATTTGTATTTTTATTGTACCTTTATTTAACTAGGCAAGGCAGTTAAGAACACATTTTTATTTTCAATGACGGCCTAGGAACAGTGGGTTAACTGCCTGTTCAGGGGCAGAACGACAGATTTGTACCTTGTCAGCTCGGGGGTTTGAACTTGCAACTGGCTGACCGGTTCCGGTGTGATCGTCGGTGCCAGGCTGACTGGTTCCGGTGTGATCGTCGGTGCCAGGCTGACTGGTTCCGGTGTGATCGTCGGTGCCAGGCTGACCGGTTCCGTTGTGATCGTCGGTGCCAGGCTGACCGGTTCCGGTGTGATCGTCGGTGCCAGGCTGACCGGTTCCGGTGTGATCGTCGGTGCCAGGCTGACCGGTTCCGGTGTGATCGTCGGTGCCAGGCTGACCGGTTCCAGGACCTCAGAAACGTCCGGCCTCCTTGGCTTTTGACACATGACAGTGTTTAGGGCAGGAGTACTCAACCCTACGAGATCCGGAGCCTGCTGGTTTTCTGTTCTACCTGGTAATGAATTGTCCCCAGGTCTAAATCAGTCCCTGATTAGAGAGGGAACAATGACACAATGCAGTGGAACTGATGTCCCAGGTCTAAATCAGTCCCTGATTAGAGAGGGAACAATGAAACAATGCAGTAGAACTGATGTCCCAGGTCTAAATCAGTCCCCAATTAGAGAGGGAACAATGAAACAATGCAGTAGAACTGGTGTCCCAGGTCTAAATCAGTCCCTGATTAGAGAGGGAACAATGACACAATGCAGTAGAACTGATGTCCCAGGTCTAAATCAGTCCCTGATTAGAGAGGGAACAATGAAACAATGCAGTAGAACTGATGTCCCAGGTCTAAATCAGTCCCTGATTAGAGAGGGAACAATGAAACAATGCAGTAGAACTGGTGTCCCAGGTCTAAATCAGTCCCTGATTAGAGAGGGAACAATGAAACAATGCAGTAGAACTGGTGTCCCAGGTCTAAATCAGTCCCTGATTAGAGAGGGAACAATGAAACAATGCAGTAGAACTGGTGTCCCAGGTCTAAATCAGTCCCTGATTAGAGAGGGAACAATGACACAATGCAGTGGAACTGGTTTCCAGATCCAGAGTTGAGTTTGAGGGGTGTAGAGTTTACTTGGAAATGGTGTGCGACAAACAAAACACATCCAGTCAGGGGTACTGCTCTGTTTCAGCTGTCGTGGGCAGTCTAGCTGTTTGGAAAAGCAGGTACTGCTCTGTTTCAGCTGTCGTGGGCAGCCTAGCTGTTTGGAGAACGAGGTACTGCTCTGTTTCAGCTGTCGTGGGCAGTCTAGCTGTTTGGAGAACGAGGTACTGCTCTGTTTCAGCTGTCGTGGGCAGTCTAGCTGTTTGGAGAACGAGGTACTGCTCTGTTTCAGCTGTCGTGGGCAGCCTAGCTGTTTGTAAAAGCAGGTACTGCTCTGTTTCACCAGAGAATAAACACCTTATGTTCTTCACAGAATTAAGAGCGAAAATGTACGCTTGTTCAGCTTTGACCCTTTGAAATGACACTGATACACAGCTGACATGTAAGAATGTGGGTGAGGCAGGAGTCAATTTGCTAAGGAGACAGAATACAACAGCTTCAATTCTGGCTGTATTTACTGTGCATAATACTAGATGACACTATTAGGAATTAAGTGGGTATTTGTTAATAATGGAAGGATAATCAGATACTTAACCACATGCTCTTCACGGTGCAAATGTCCCCCTTCTGAATTGCTTATAGTTTATTCATATTTATTTGTATTGTTTCTTTAAGTTTATAGAGTTCTGAGGTGTTTGTCAATAAACATAAATCAGTAAAGAACATAAAATATATGTCCATTAATTTCTGGTTAGTAATTATCTCATGAGCCAAATTCTCTTGCTTGCTAGCTAGATTTTCAATAACAAAGTTGAGCGAGAGAAACAAGGTGAGCTTTTATCTAATAGCAGTCACTACACTTGCTGCTGAGAGAGAGAGAGAGGCAGAGAGAGAGAGAGAGAGACAGAGACAGAGACAGAGACACAGAGAGAGAGAGAGAGAGAGAGAGAGAGAGAGAGACACAGAGACACAGAGAGAGAGAGACAGAGACACAGAGACACAGAGACACAGAGAGAGAGAGAGAGAGACAGAAACACAGAGACACAGAGAGAGAGAGAGACAGAAACACAGAGACACAGAGAGAGAGAGACAGAGACACAGAGAGAGAGAGACACAGAGAGAGAGAGACAGAGACAGAGAGAGAGAGAGAGAGAGAGAGAGAGAGAGATACAGAGACACACAGAGAGAGAGAGAGAGAGAGAGACACAGAGACACAGAGAGAGAGAGAGAGAGAGAGAGAGAGACAGAGACACAGAGAGAGAGACAGAGACACAGAGAGAGAGACACAGAGAGAGAGAGAGAGAGAGATAGAGAGAGACAGAGACACAGAGAGAGAGAGAGAGAGAGAGACACACAGAGAGAGAGAGAGAGAGACAGAGACACAGATAGAGAGAGAGAGAGAGAGAGAGAGAGAGAGACACAGAGAGAGAGAGAGAGAGAGAGAGAGACACAGAGAGAGAGAGAGAGAGACACAGAGAGAGAGAGAGAGAGAGAGAGAGAGAGAGAGAGAGAGAGAGAGAGAGAGAGAGAGAGAGAGAGAGAGAGAGTGATCTGGTGCTTCTGTCACCAACCAAGGAGGGCCTACAGCAGCACCTAGATCTTATGCACAGATTCTGTCAGACCTGGGCCCTGACAGTAAATCTCAGTAAGACCAAAATAATGGTGTTCCAAAAAAGGTCCAGTCACCAGGACCACAAATACAAATTCCATCTAGACACTGTTGCCCTAGAGCACACAAAAAACTATACATACCTTGGCCTAAACATCAGCACCACAGGTAACTTCCACAAAGCTGTGAACGATCTGAGAGACAAGGCAAGAAGGGCATTCTATGCCATCAAAAGAAACATAAATTTCAACATACCAATTAGGATCTGGCTAAAAATACTTGAATCAGTCATAGAGCCCATTTCCCTTTATGGTTGTGAGGTCTGGGGTCCGCTCACCAACCAAGACTTCACAAAATGGGACAAACACCAAATTGAGACTCTGCACGCAGAATTCTGCAAAAATATCCTCCGTGTACAACGTAGAACACCAAATAATGCATGCAGAGCAGAATTAGGCCGATACCCACTAATTATCAAAATCCAGAAAAGAGCTGTTAAATTCTACAACCACCTAAAAGGAAGCGATTCACAAACCTTCCATAACAAAGCCATCACCTACAGAGAGATGAACCTGGAGAAGGGTCCCCTAAGCAAGCTGGTCCTGGGGCTCTGTTCACAAACACAAACACACACTACAGAGCCCCAGGACAGCAGCACAATTAGACCCAACCAAATCATGAGAAAACAAAAAGATAACTACTTAACACATTGGAAAGAATTAACAAAAAAACAGAGCAAACTAGAATGCTATTTGGCCCTACACAGAGAGTACACAGCGGCAGAATACCTGACCACTGTGACTGACCCAAAACTAAGGAAAGACTCAGTGAGCATAGCCTTGCTATTGAGAAAGGCCGCCGTAGGCAGACTTGGCTCTCAAAAGAAGACAGGCTATGTGCTCACTGCCCACAAAATGAGGTGGAAACTGAGCTGCACTTCCTAACCTCCTGCCCAATGTATGACCATATTAGAGAGACATATTTCCCTCAGATTACACAGATCCACAAAGAATTCGATAAAAACTCCCATATCTACTGGGTGAAATTCCACAGTGTGCCATCACAGCAGCAAGATTTGTGACCTGTTGCCACGAGAAAAGGGCAACCAGTGAAGAACAAACACCATTGTAAATACAACCCATATTTATGCTTATTTATTTTGTGTCCTTTAGCCATTTGTACATTGTTAGAACACTGTATATATATATAATATGACATTTGTAATGTCTTTACTGTTTTGAAACTTCTGTATGTGTAATGTTTACTGTTCATTTTTCACTTTATATGTTGTCTACCTCACTTGCTTTGGCAATGTTAACACATGTTTCCCATGCCAATAAAGCCCTTGAATTGAATTTTGAGAGAGAGAGAGAAAGAGAAAAAGAGAGAGAGAAAGAGAAAGAGAAAGAGAAAGAGAGAGAGAGAGAGAGAGAGAGAGAGAGAGAGAGAGAGAGAGAGAGAGAGAGAGAGAGAGAGAGAGAGAGAGAGAGAGAGAGAGAGAGAGAGAGAGAGAGAGAGAGAGAGAGAGAGAGAGAGAGAGAGAGAGAGAGAGAGAGAGAGAGAGACAGAGACAGAGACAGAGACAGAGACAGAGACCTTCTTTTTCATAAATGTACCTTTTCCTCCTCCTCTGTTGTCCCCTCCCCTAGCCCCTCTCGTTGGTCCTGGTAATGGCAGCTCGTCAGCTGGTACTTTAGTCTCCTCAGCGGGGAACCCTGCAAGATGGCTGCCGTGGTGTTGGTCAGCAGGAAGAGGAACAGGATCAGACGGTTGCTGTAGTTCAACACCTGTACCACCCTGGAAGACAG
This sequence comes from Oncorhynchus kisutch, assembly GCF_002021735.2. Taxonomy (NCBI): domain Eukaryota; kingdom Metazoa; phylum Chordata; class Actinopteri; order Salmoniformes; family Salmonidae; genus Oncorhynchus; species Oncorhynchus kisutch. Next base: position 83,045,735 of record NC_034184.2, read on the forward strand.
AATGAAGCATCCATTGGCTTTGTTAGTGTTTAGAGTTAGTCCCTATTTACTTGATTCACAAACAAGAATATACAGGGTGGCGTCACCTCAGTTATTATCACAAATTTATGGCGGAAAAAGTTGAACATTTCATTCCCCTATTCTTCCACTAGAGGTCACAACAGTACACTCCAAACTGCAACCTAAAAGGTTCTGCTCTGTAAAGCAATGCTTAAAAAGTGTTATATTTTTACATTTATTTAACTAGGCAAGGCAGTTAAGAAAAATGTTTGCATTTACAATGACGTCCTGCCCCGGCGAAACCCGGACGACGCTGGGCCAATTGTGCACCGCCCTACGGATCACGGCCGGATGTGATACAGCCTGGATTTGAACCAGGGACTGTAGTGAAACCTCTTGCACTGAGTTGCAGTGCCTTAGACTGCTGTCAAACCTTTTGCTTCAGTGGGCTAAATCAGGGTCACACAGAGTGTTTCTTGGTAGTCTTCAACAAATCTACCTTGAAACAGAAGTATACACCTCACACACATGGCTTACAAAAACAAGACACCTGTACTGTGTCAGATACAGAGTTGAAATGTATTCCATGTTGAGTGTTCATCCCAATATGACATATTACACACATAACAGAAGACTGAAAAATAACAAAACTTGTTTGACATAGAAACACCAGATTTTTGTCAGGTAAAAAAAACAAATGTTTATTAATTATGTGATTAAAAATAACATTCCATCCATGAGGCAATCTGATCATTTGACTGCAGGAAAGGGGTACTCATTGACTAACTAGTCATTTACAACATGGGGTCAACTAGGACTGACCAGGATGATCCCAGCGAGCAGGGCGGTGCTGGCAAACATCACAAGGAAGCTATGAAAGCAGGTGTACCTCCCTCTCTCCTACCCAACCCCACCCTCTCTCCCACCCCACCCCTCCCTCCCTTCCTCTCTCCTCCCATCTCTCCTCACCATGAGGATCCCAGTGGACATGGAGGTGCTGGAAGCCATCACGAGGAAGAAGTCTATGAACCAGGTGACCCCCAGGAGCCTGTTGGTGACCCCCAGGAGCCTGTTGGTGACCCCCAGGAGCCTGTTGGTGACCCCCAGGAGCCTGTTGGTGACCCCCAGGAGCCTGTTGGTGACCCCCAGGAGCCCTTTAGTGACCCCCAGGAGCCCTTTAGTGACCCCCAGGAGCCTGTTGGTGACCCCCAGGAGCCCGTTGGTGACCCCCAGGAGCCTGTTGGTGACTCCCAGGAGCCCTTTAGTGACCCCATGGCCTTCAGAGTCTCTTTTAGCCTGAGCTCCTTCTCTAGGATGATTCTCTTCACCGTCCCAGACACACAGTAGACCCCTCACCATCATAGACACACAGTAGACCCCTCACCATCATAGACACACAGTAGACCCCTCACCATCATAGACACACAGTAGACCCCTCACCATCATAGACACACAGTAGACCCCTCACCATCATAGACACACAGTAGACCCCTCACCGTCATAGACACACAGTAGACCCTTCACCGTCATAGACACACAGTAGACCCCTCACCGTCATAGACACACAGTAGACCCCTCACCATCATAGACACACAGTAGACCCCTCACCATCATAGACACACAGTAGACCCCTCACCATCATAGACACACAGTAGACCCCTCACCATTATAGACACACAGTAGACCCCTCACCATCATAGACACACAGTAGACCCCTCACCGTCATAGACACACAGTAGACCCCTCACCATCATAGACACACAGTAGACCCCTCACCATCATAGACACACAGTAGACACTCCACCATCATAGACACACAGTAGACACTCCACCATCATAGACATACAGTAGACACTCCACCATCATAGACATACAGTAGACACTCCACCATCATAGACACACAGTAGACACTCCACCATCATAGACACACAGTAGACCCCTCACCATCATAGACACACAGTAGACCCCTCACCGTCATAGACACACAGTAGACCCCTCACCATCATAGACACACAGTAGACCCCTCACCATCATAGACACACAGTAGACCCCTCACCATCATAGACACACAGTAGACACTCCACCATCATAGACACACAGTAGACCCCTCACCGTCCCAGACACACAGTAGACCCCTCACCGTCCTAGACACACAGTAGACCCCTCACCGTCAGACACACAGTAGACCCCTCACCGTCATAGACACACAGTAGACCCCTCACCGTCAGACACACAGTAGACCCCTCACCGTCATAGACACACAGTAGACACTCCACCATCATAGACACACAGTAGACCCCTCACCATCATAGATACACAGTAGACCCCTCACCATCATAGACACACAGTAGACCCCTCACCATCATAGACACACAGTAGACCCCTCACCGTCCTAGACACACAGTAGACACTCCACCATCATAGACACACAGTAGACCCCTCACCATCATAGACACACAGTAGACCCCTCATCATCATAGACACACAGTAGACCCCTCACCATCATAGACATACAGTAGACACTCCACCATCATAGACACACAGTAGACACTCCACCATCATAGACACACAGTAGACCCCTCACCGTCATAGACTCACAGTAGACACTCCACCATCATAGACATACAGTAGACACTCCACCATCATAGACATACAGTAGACACTCCACCATCATAGACACACAGTAGACACTCCACCATCATAGACACACAGTAGACACTCCACCATCATAGACACACAGTAGACCCCTCACCGTCATAGACTCACAGTAGACACTCCACCATCATAGACATACAGTAGACACTCCACCATCATAGACATACAGTAGACACTCCACCATCATAGACACACAGTAGACACTCCACCATCATAGACACACAGTAGACCCCTCACCATCATAGACACACAGTAGACACTCCACCATCATAGACACACAGTAGACACTCCACCATCATAGACACACAGTAGACCCCTCACCATCATAGACACACAGTAGACCCCTCACCGTCATAGACACACAGTAGACTATAAATCCGGCGCCGACAGAGATGGCCGCCTCACATCGCGTTCCTAGGAAACTATGCAGATTTTTGTTTTTTTACGTGTTATTTCTTACATTAGTACCCCAGGTCATCTTAGGTTTCATTACATACAGTCGAGAAGAACTACTGAATATAAGATCAGCGTCAACTCACCATCAGTACGACCAAGAATATGTTTTTCGCGGATCCTACGCGGATCCTGTGTTCTGCCTTTCAAACAGGACAACGGAATGGATCCCATGCAGCGACCCAAAAAAAAGACTCAGAAAAAGAGGGAAACGAGGCGGTCTTCTGGTCAGACTCCGGAGACGGGCACATCGTGCACCACTCCCTAGCATTCTTCTCGCCAATGTCCAGTCTCTTGACAACAAGGTTGATGAAATCCGAGCAAGGGTAGCATTCCAGAGGGACATCAGAGACTGTAACGTTCTTTGCTTCACGGAAACATGGCTCACTGGAGAGACGCTATCGGAGGCGGTGCAGCCAGCGGGTTTCTCCACGCATCGCGCCGACAGAAACAAACATCTTTCTGGTAAGAAGAGGGGCGGGGGCATATGCCTTATGGCTAACGAGACATGGTGTGATGAAAGAAACATACAGGAACTCAAATCCTTCTGTTCACCTGATTTAGAATTCCTCACAATCAAATGTAGACCGCATTATCTACCAAGAGAATTCTCTTCGATTATAATCACAGCCATATATATCCCCCCCCAAGCAGACACATCGATGGCTCTGAACGAACTTTATTTGACTCTTTGCAAACTGGAATCCATTTATCCGGAGGCTGCATTCATTGTATCTGGGGATTTTAACAAGGCTAATCTGAAAACAAGACTCCCTAAATTTTATCAGCATATCGATTGCGCAACCAGGGGTGGAAAAACCTTGGATCATTGTTACTCTAACTTCCGCAACGCATATAAGGCCCTGCCCCGCCCCCCTTTCGGAAAAGCTGACCACGACTCCATTTAGTTGATCCCTGCCTAAAGACAGAAACTAAAACAAGAGGCTCCCATGCTGAGGTCTGTCCAACGCTGGTCCGACCAAGCTGACTCCACACTCCAAGACTGCTTCCATCACGTGGACTGGGATATGTTTCGTATTGCGTCAGATAACAATATTGACGAATACGCTGATTCGGTGTGCGAGTTCATTAGAACGTGCGTTGAAGATGTCGTTCCCATAGCAACGATTAAAACATTCCCTTCCCTAACCAGAAACCGTGGATTGATGGCAGCATTCGCGTGAAACTGAAAGCGCGAACCACTGCTTTTAATCAGGGCAAGGTGACTGGTAACATGACCGAATACAAACAGTGCAGCTATTCCCTCCGCAAGGCTATCAAACAAGCTAAGTGTCAGTACAGAGACAAAGTAGAATCTCAATTCAACGGCTCAGACACAAGAGGCATGTGGCAGGGTCTACAGTCAATCACGGACTACAAGAAGAAATCCAGCCCAGTCACGGACCAGGATGTCTTGCTCCCAGGCAGACTAAATAACTTTTTTGCCCGCTTTGAGGACAATACAGTGCCACTGACACGGCCTGCAACGAAAACATGCGGAATCTCCTTCACTGCAGCCGAGGTGAGTAAGACATTTAAACGTGTTAACCCTCGCAAGGCTGCAGGCCCAGACGGCATCCCCAGCCGCGCCCTCAGAGCATGCGCAGACCAGCTGGCCGGTGTGTTTACGGACATATTCAACCAATCCCTATACCAGTCTGCTGTTCCCACATGCTTCAAGAGGGCCACCATTGTTCCTGTTCCCAAGAAAGCTAAGGTAACTGAGCTAAACGACTACCTCCCCGTAGCACTCACTTCCGTCATCATGAAGTGCTTTCAGAGACTAGTCAAGGACCATATCACCTCCACCCTACCTGACACCCTAGACCCACTCCAATTTGCTTACCGCCCAAATAGGTCCACAGACGATACAATCTCAACCACACTGCACACTGCCCTAACCCATCTGGACAAGAGGAATACCTATGTGAGAATGCTGTTCATCGACTACAGCTCGGCATTCAACACCATAGTACCCTCCAAGCTCGTCATCAAGCTAGAGACCCTGGGTCTCGACCCCGCCCTGTGCAACTGGGTACTGGACTTCCTGACGGGCCGCCCCCAGGTGATGAGGGTAGGCAACAACATCTCCTCCCCGCTGATCCTCAACACTGGGGCCCCACAAGGGTGCGTTCTGAGCCCTCTCCTGTACTCCCTGTTCACCCACGACTGCGTGGCCACGCACGCCTCCAACTCAATCATGAAGTTTGCGGACGACACAACAGTGGTAGGCCTGATTACCAACAACGACGAGATGGCCTACAGGGAGGAGGTGAGGGCCCTCGGAGTGTGGTGTCAGGAAAATAACCTCACACTCAACGTCAACAAAACTAAGGAGAGGATTGTGGACTTCAGGAAACAGCAGAGGGAACACCCCCCTATCCACATCGATGGAACAGTAGTGGAGAGGGTAGCAAGTTAAGTTCCTCGGCATACACATCACAGACAAACTGAATTGGTCCACTCACACAGACAGCATCGTGAAGAAGGCGCAGCAGCGCCTCTTCAACCTCAGGAGGCTGAAGAAATTCGGCTTGTCACCAAAAGCACTCACAAACTTCTACAGATGCACAATCGAGAGCATCCTGGCGGGCTGTATCACCGCCTGGTACGGCAACTGCTCCGCTCTCAACCGTAAGGCTCTCCAGAGGGTAGTGAGGTCTGCACAACGCATCACCGGGGGCAAACTACCTGCCCTCCAGGACACCTACACCACCCGATGTTACAGGAAGGCCATAAAGATCATCAAGGACATCAACCACCCGAGCCACTGCCTGTTCACCCCGCTATCATCCTGAAGGCGAGGTCAGTACAGGTGCATCAAAGCTGGGACCGAGAGACTGAAAAACAGCTTCTATCTCAAGGCCATCAGACTGTTAAACAGCCACCACTAACATTGAGTGGCTGCTGCCAACACACTGACACTGACACTGACTCAACTCCAGCCACTTTAATAATGGGAATTGATGGGAAATGATGTAAATATATCACCAGCCACTTTAAACAATGCTACCTTATATAATGTTACTTACCCTATATTATTCATCTCATATGCATACGTATATACTGTACTCTATATCATTGACTGTATCCTTATGTAATACATGTATCACTAGCCACTTTAACTATGCCACTGTTTACATACTCATCTCATATGTATATACTGTACTCGATACCATCTACTGTATCTTGCCTATGCTGCTCTGTACCATCACTCATTCATATATCCTTATGTACATATTCTTTATCCCCTTACACTGTGTATAAGACAGTAGTTTTGGAATTGTTAGTTAGATTACTTGTTGGTTATTACTGCATTGTCGGAACTAGAAGCACAAGCATTTTTTTTGACCCCTCACCGTCATAGACACACAGTAGACCCCTCACCATCATAGACACACAGTAGACCCCTCACCGTCATAGACACACAGTAGACCCCTCACCGTCATAGACACACAGTAGACCTCTCACCGTCATAGACACACAGTAGACCCCTCACCGTCATAGATACACAGTAGACCCCTCACCATCATAGACACACAGTAGACCCCTCACCATCATAGACACACAGTAGACCCCTCACCATCATAGACACACAGTAGACCCCTCAACATCATAGACACACAGTAGACCCCTCAACATCATAGATACACAGTAGACCCCTCACCATCATAGACACACAGTAGACCCCTCACCATCATAGACACACAGTAGACCCCTCACCATCATAGACACACAGTAGACCCCTCAACATCATAGACACACAGTAGACCCCTCACCATCATAGACACACAGTAGACCCCTCACCATCATAGACACACAGTAGACCCCTCACCATCATAGACACACAGTAGACCCCTCACCATCATAGACACACAGTAGACCCCTCACCATCATAGACACACAGTAGACCCCTCACCATCATAGACACACAGTAGACCCCTCACCATCATAGACACACAGTAGACCCCTCACCATCATAGACACACAGTAGACCCCTCACCATCATAGACACACAGTAGACCCCTCACCATCATAGACACACAGTAGACCCCTCACCATCATAGACACACAGTAGACCCCTCACCATCATAGACACACAGTAGACCCCTCACCGTCATAGACACACAGTAGACCCCTCACCATCATATTCACACAGTAGACCCCTCACCATCATAGACACACAGTAGACACTCCACCATCATAGACACACAGTAGACCCCTCACCATCATAGACACACAGTAGACCCCTCACCATCATAGACACACAGTAGACACTCCACCATCATAGACACACAGTAGACCCCTCACCATCATAGACACACAGTAGACACTCCACCATCATAGACACACAGTAGACCCCTCACCATCATAGACACACAGTAGACCCCTCACCATAATAGACACACAGTAGACCCCTCATCATCATCATAGACACACAGTAGACCCCTCACCATCATAGACACACAGTAGACCCCTCACCATCATAGACACACAGTAGACCCCTCACCTGCTCCATCAAGATAGGAAGCAACAGTTCAACATCAGCATGAAGCTGGAGGAGGAGAGGAGGAAACAGAGGAAGGAGGAAAAAAATGGAAAGATGATTGGTGGAAAATAGAGAGGATGGGGAAGAGGAAATGTGGGAAAGAGAGAGAGGAGAGAAAAATGAGGGTGAAATGAATGAGAAATGACAATCAAACACTGTCATCTCTAAAAAATAACCACAGCAGGTATTTTCTTGGTATTTAGTGTCTATAGCTAGACCCCTCGGTATTTTGTGTCTGTAGCTAGACCCCTTGGTATTTAGTGTCTGTAGCTAGACTTCTTGGTATTTAGTGTCTGTAGCTAAACCCCTTGGTATTTAGTGTCTGTAGCTAGACCCCTCGGTATTTTGTGTCTGTAGCTAGACCCCTCGGTATTTAGTGTCTGTAGCTAGACCCCTTGGTATTTAGTGTCTGTAGCTAGACCCCTCGGTATTTAGTGTCTGTAGCTAGACCCCTTGGTATTTAGTGTCTGTAGCTAGACCCCTCGGTATTTAGTGTCTGTAGCTAGACCCCTTGGTATTTAGTGTCTGTAGCTAAACCCCTTGGTATTTAGTGTCTGTAGCTAGACCCCTCGGTATTTAGTGTCTGTAGCTAAACCCCTTGGTATTTAGTGTCTGTAGCTAGACCCCTTGGTATTTAGTGTCTGTAGCTAGACCCCTCGCTATTTAGTGTCTGTAGCTAGACCCCTTGGTATTTAGTGTCTGTAGCTAGACCCCTCGGTATTTAGTGTCTGTAGCTAGACCCCTTGGTATTTAGTGTCTGTAGCTAGACCCCTTCATGATTGTGTCCCACTTGTTGTTGATTCTTCACAAAAAAAATACAGTTTTATATCTTTATGTTTGAAGCCTGAAATGTGGCAAAAGGTCGCAAAGTTCAAGGGGGGCGAATACTTTCGCAAGGCACTGTAGGTATTAATAGATATTTGAACCTGGAAGGAGTAACAGTATAGTTCAATATCATTTTGGTTTCTTTATGAGGTAGAGTAATATGTTCTATATGAAACACACTGATCCTAGAACACAGACAGACACACAGACACATGCATTGGTTGGGGGCCCCCTAGCAGATACAGGGCCCTAAGCTGTCGCTTATGCCTGGAACCGGCCCCGATAGAGAGAGTATGTACAGTATGTGTCTGTATTGCTTTGTGTGTGACCTTCTCCAGTAGCTGGCGGAGCTGTCTTCCCTTGGCGTCTCTGGAGCAGAGGTTCTGTTCAGGAGCAACCACTGTGCAGATACACCGACCGTCAGTATCCTGGGCTGAGCTGTACACCTGCCAACCCTGCTTAGACATGATGGTCTATACACACACCCCACCACCACCACCACCACCACCACCACGTCCTATTTGGAGCCAAGTGTGTGTGGATGTGACCATGGGAACAGCCCGGGGGGGGCAGTCTCATCTCCTCTGACACCTCGCCATCAGGCTTCCTATTGCAGCCACAGCGTGTCTGAATGAGCCATTCAACACTGCCTATTACCACCACGGAGGCCATGAATGGGCCCAGGGGGGAACAACTGAGATGAACACACACACAATAAGATGGCATAACATATGACACACACTAATTAGTTGGCAAACCATCATCCCTACAGTGCATTGTAGCATCCAATGACAAAACAATGTGTTACGCTCTTCAATCAGCTTCTCCCATTCCTGTTCCTGTGTACACCAGCCAATGGGATTCCGTAGACTGCGTTCATTGTGGCGGAGCTGAAAGGGAGAGCTAATTGGGCTCAACCAGGCCAGTTTACTCTGTCACACTGAAGTACAATTAGTCTCACAGGAGACAAAGACAGAGAGGGCATGTGATCCACACAGAGAGAGAGGAACAGGGTGCCCTCTTTTTACCCCTCCCTATTACCCCCTGGGGCACGAGGCCTCACCCACTTACCCAGAAGGCACACTCAGATGGAGGTTCCTAGGAGAGACCGTGAAGGCCCACTCAGATGGAGGGTCCTAGGAGAGACAGTGAAGGCCCAGTCAGATGGGGGGGTCCTAGGATAGACAGTGAAGTCCCAGTCAGATGGAGGGTCCTAGGAGAGACAGTGAAGGCCCAGTCAGATGGAGGGTCCTAGGAGAGACAGTGAAGGCCCACTCAGATGGAGGGTCCTAGGAGACAGTCAAGGCCCAGTCAGATGGAGGGTCCTAGGAGACAGTCAAGGCCCACTCAGATGGAGGGTCCTAGGAGAGACAGTGAAGGCCCACTCAGATGGAGGGTCCTAGGAGAGACAGTGAAGGCCCAGTCAGACGGAGGGTCCTAGGAGAGACAGTGAAGGCCAAGTCAGATGGAGGGTCCTAGGAGAGACAGTGAAGGCCCAGTCAGATGGAGGGTCCTAAGAGAGACAGTCAAGGCCCACTCAGATGGAGGGTCCTAGGAGAGACAGTGAAGGCCCACTCAGACGGAGGGTCCTAGGAGAGACAGTGAAGGCCCAGTCAGACGGAGGGTCCTAGGAGAGACAGTGAAGGCCCAGTCAGACGGAGGGTCCTAGGAGAGACAGTGAAGGCCCACTCAGATGGAGGGTCCTAGGAGAGACAGTGAAGGCCCAGTCAGATGGAGGGTCCTAGGAGAGACAGTGAAGGCCAAGTCAGATGGAGGGTCCTAAGAGAGACAGTGAAGGCCCAGTCAGATGGAGGTTCCTAAGAGAGACAGTGAAGGCCCAGTCAGATGGAGGGTCCTAGGAGAGACAGTGAAGGCCCAGTCAGATGGAGGGTCCTAGGAGAGACAGTGAAGGCCCAGTCAGATGGAGGGTCCTAGGAGAGACAGTGAAGGCCCAGTCAGATGGAGGGTCCTAGGAGAGACAGTCAAGGCCCAGTCAGATGGAGGGTCCTAGGAGAGACAGTGAAGGCCCAGTCAGATGGAGGGTCCTAGGAGTGACAGTGAAGACCCAGTCAGGTGGAGGGTCCTAGGAGAGACAGTGAAGGCCCACTCAGATGGAGGGTCCTAGGAGAGACAGTGAAGGCCCACTCAGATGGAGGGTCCTAGGAGAGACAGTGAAGGCCCAGTCAGATGGAGGGTCCTAGGAGAGACAGTCAAGGCCCAGTCAGATGGAGGGTCCTAGGAGAGACAGTGAAGGCCCAGTCAGATGGAGGGTCCTAGGAGAGACAGTGAAGACCCAGTCAGGTGGAGGGTCCTAGGAGAGACAGTGAAGGCCCACTCAGATGGAGGGTCCTAGGAGAGACAGTGAAGGCCCACTCAGATGGAGGGTCCTAGGAGAGACAGTGAAGGTGCACTCAGATGGAGGGTCCTAGGAGAGACAGTGAAGGCCCACTCAGATGGAGGGTCCTAGGAGAGACAGTGAAGGCACACTCAGGTGGAGGGTCCTAGGAGAGACAGTGAAGGCCCACTCAGATGGAGGTTCCTAAGAGAGACAGTGAAGGCCCAGTCAGATGGAGGTTCCTAGTTGAATCAGATCTGCCTCACTTAAATCCGATCTGCCTCACTTGAATCCAATCTGCCTAGTTGAATCCGATCTGCCTCACTTGAATCCGATCTGCCTCACTTGAATCCGATCTGCCTCACTTGAATCCGATCTGCCTCACTTGAATCCGATCTGCCTCACTTGAATCAGATCTGCCTCACTTGAATCAGATCTGCCTCACTTGAATCAGATCTGCCTCACTTGAATCAGATCTGCCTCGTTGATAGTTGAATCCGATCTGCCTAGTTGAATCAGATCTGCCTAGTTGAATCATGGTTGTGTTTAATAGTATCAATTACATGTGAAAACGTCCTTTCTTTCACCATTTCAGATTTAGATGTGATCATTTCTAAACTACAGTGCATTCGGAAAGTATTGAGACCCCTTGACTTTTTCCACATTTTGTTACGTTAAAGCCATATTCTAAAAGCAATTAAATACATGCCAGGTTTCCTCCAGAGGTGACGCTTGGCATTCAGGCCAAATAGTTCAATCTTGGTTTCATCAGACCAGAGAATCTTGTTTCTCGTGGTCTGAGAGTCGATTCGGCGCATTTTTGCAAAATCCAAATTTGCCTGTCATGTGCCTTTTCCTGAGGAGTGGCTTCCGTCTGGCCACTCTACCATAAAGGCCTGATTGGTGGACTGCTGAAGAGATGGTTGTCCTTGTAGAAGGTTCTACCATCTCCACAGAGGAACTCTGGACCTCTGTCAGAGTGACCATCAGGTTCTTGGTCACCTCCCTGACCAAGTACCTGCCAGATAAATGCATAAAAGGAGAAGGTTGATGTTAGGTTGAAGTGTAGGTTTGTAGCACACCTCCATTGACTTACATCCAGATACTTCCCTATACAATACAATGCCTAAGTGTCAATCAAGCTATAGATAAAGACGAGGGACTCATCCTCGTTAAAAAGAGCAACACAAGCAGTTAAAGGCTTGATAAAGTCAAAATCAAATCAAAATCAAATCAAATTTATTTATATAGCCCTTCGTACATCAGCTGATATCTCAAAGTGCTGTACAGAAACCCAGCCTAAAACCCCAAACAGCAAGCAATGCAGGTGTAGAAGCACAGTAGCTAGGAAAAACTCCCTAGAAAGGCCAAAACCTAGGAAGAAACTTAGAGAGGAACCAGGCACCTTGTACAATTATTAATTGTAACCTTTCAAATGACTATATACAAATAGTAATACTGTATACAAAATACTGCATTACATAAGGTAGAAATGTGTAATGCACAAAATCTGTGGAAGTCTGGATTAAGCATAGGTAAGTGTCTTACGGTAAGATGCACTCTACCATAACACTTGTTGAAATCATATAATATTTTGGGGTAAATTATCATACAAATACAGCGTACAAAACCTTTATAGAACAGATATGGGTCGTTCCACCGTATATGGGTCGTTCCACCACATGATATGGGTCGTTCCACCGTATATGGGTCGTTCCACCACATGATATGGGTCGTTCCACCACATGATATGGGTCGTTCCACCGCATGATATGGGTCGTTCCACCACATATGGGTCGTTCCACCGTATATGGGTCGTTCCACCACATGATATGGGTCGTTCCACCGTATATGGGTCGTTCCACCATATGATATGGGTCGTTCCACCACATGATATGGGTCGTTCCACCACATGATATGGGTCGTTCCACCACATATGGGTCGTTCCACCGCAAGATATGGGTCGTTCCACCGCATGATATGGGTCGTTCCACCGCATGATATGGGTCGTTCCACCGCATGATATGGGTCGTTCCACCGCATGATATGGGTCGTTCAACCGCATGATATGGGTCGTTCCACCGCATGATATGGGTCGTTCCACCGCATGATATGGGTCGTTCCACCGCATGATATGGGTCGTTCCACCGCATGATATGGGTCGTTCCACCGCATGATATGGGTCGTTCCACCGCATGATATGGGTCGTTCCACCGCATGATATGGATCGTTCCACCACATGATATGGGTCGTTGCACCATATGATAGGGGTCGTTTCACCGTATGATGTGGGTCGTTCCACCGCATGATATGGGTCATTCCACCGCATGATATGGGTCGTTCCACCGCATGATATGGATCATTCCACCGCATGATATGGGTCGTTCCACCACATGATATGGGTCATTCCACCACATATGGGTCGTTCCACCGCATGATATGGGTCATTCCACCGCATGATATGGGTCGTTCCACCGCATGATATGGATCATTCCACCGCATGATATGGGTCGTTCCACCACATGATATGGGTCATTCCACCACATATGGGTCGTTCCACCGCATGATATGGGTCGTTCCACCGCATGATATGGGTCGTTCCACCGCATGATATGGGTCGTTCCACCGCACGATATGGGTCGTTCCACCACACGATATGGGTCGTTCCACCACACGATATGGGTCGTTCCACCACATGATATGGGTCGTTCCACCATATGATATGGGTCGTTCCACCATATGATATGGGTCGTTCCACCATTTAAAGACCACATGTTCAACTTTATGAAAGACATCCCAAGAGGTTAAATAAATTAAAAAAATACTATAAAGTGCCCAATAAAGTAACAGGGTTACTAGCATTTCTAGCCTAACTATATGGGTAACAGGGTTCACGTGTTATGCTTGACCCACTTCAGTTTTCCACTACAAAACATCATAAAATGGCCATAAGGAGTAAAACCAGCTCACCTGCTTTCACACTATGATTTTAGTATTACATGCTGACCACACCTGTTGTATTAGTGTTACATGCTGACCACACCTGTTGTATTAGTATTACATGCTGACCACACCTGTTGTATTAGTATTACATGCTGACCACACCTGTTGTATTAGTATTACATGCTGACCACACCTGTTGTATTAGTGTTACATGCTGACCACACCTGTTGTATTAGTGTTACATGCTGACCACACCTGTTGTATTAGTATTACATGCTGACCACACCTGTTGTATTAGTGTTACATGCTGACCACACCTGTTGTATTAGTATTACATGCTGACCACACCTGTTGTATTAGTAGCGGCGTTCTTCGTTTGTTGAAAGAGAGTCGGACCGAAATGCAGCGTGGTGGTTAATCATGTCTTTAATGAAAAAAAAGTGACGATACATGAAATAACTATAATAAATACAAAAACAACAAACGGAACGTGAAACCTAATACAGCCTATCTGGTGAAACTACACAGAGATAGGAACAATCACCCACGAAAAACAAAGCGAAACTCAGGCTACCTAAATACGGTTCCCAATCAGAGGCAACGAGAATCACCTGACTGCTGATTGAGAACCGCCTCAGGCAGCCAAGCCTATACAACACCCCTAATCAGCCGCGATCCCAAATACTACAAACCCCAATACGAAATACAATAACATAAACCCCTGTCACACCCTGGCCTGACCAAATATATAACGAAAACACAAAAATACAATGACCAAGGCGTGACAGTATTAGTATTACATGCTGACCACACCTGTTGTATTAGTATTACATGCTGACCACACCTGTTGTATTAGTGTTACATGCTGACCACACCTGTTGTATTAGTAATACATGCTGACCACACCTGTTGTATTAGTATTACATGCTGACCACACCTGTTGTATTAGTATTACATGCTGACCACACCTGTTGTATTAGTGTTACATGCTGACCACACCTGTTGTATTAGTATTACATGCTGACCACACCTGTTGTATTAGTGTTACATGCTGACCACACCTGTTGTATTAGTAATACATGCTGTATTAGTAATACATGCTGTATTAGTATTACATGCTGACCACACCGCTCACGTTGCAAAATAAATGCACACATACGTGTTATTCAATCATTGCACTCACACTGCTCAGGGGTCGTCAACGAGCGTCTGCGTAGCCTGGCGCTATTATAGAACTTGGTTCCAGTTTTGACGCTCTGCAAGTCCCGCCTCTTCCATCTCCTCATTGGTTTATAGGGCATATACCAACGTGGGTGATTGAAAGATGAACTGACGTCCACACTCCAGTTCAGTTGGTGGTGGTAATACACCTTAATGTTGGTTACCAACAGCCATATAAAGTCCACAGAAGAAGAAGACTGAAGGAGGAGAGGAGAGGTTACTAGAAGACTGAAGGAGGAGAGGTTACTAGAAGACTGAAGGAGGAGAGGAGAGGTTACTAGAAGACTGAAGGAGGAGAGGAGAGGTTACTAGAAGACTGAAGGAGGAGAGGAGAGGTTACTAGAAGACTGAAGGAGGAGAGGAGAGGTTACTAGAAGACTGAAGGAGAGGTTACTAGAAGACTGAAGGAGAGGTTACTAGAAGACTGGAGGAGAGGAGAGGTTACTAGAAGACTGAAGGAGGAGAGGTTACTAGAAGACTGAAGGAGGAGAGGTTACTAGAAGACTGAAGGAGGAGAGGAGAGGTTACTAGAAGACTGAAGGAGGAGAGGAGGTTACTAGAAGACTGAAGGAGGAGAGGAGAGGTTACTAGAAGACTGAAGGAGGAGAGGTTACTAGAAGACTGAAGGAGAGGTTACTAGAAGACTGGAGGAGAGGAGAGGTTACTAGAAGACTGAAGGAGGAGAGGAGAGGTTACTAGAAGACTGAAGGAGGAGAGGAGAGGTTACTAGAAGACTGGAGGAGGAGAGGTTACTAGAAGACTGAAGGAGGAGAGGAGAGGTTACTAGAAGACTAAAGGAGGAGAGGTTACTAGAAACTAACTAGGCTTCCCCTTTTACCTGTGGTTTCATTGTTGTAGAGAACACGCCATTTTGTGAGAATCAAAATGGGCCAAAACTCTACAAAGATCCAGAAAAATAAGTACCTGGTACAGTTCAGGTAAAATAACAACCCAATGTTTATATCCCAGGACAAATGAGCTAGCAACAGCAAGCTAGCTAGCTAAATGTCCAAGAATGTTTCATGTGTTTCGACCTTTCGCCAAATTAATATAGTTGGTTCAAATTGGTATTTTATTTGATATATTTCAACCTGCGTGTCCTGATCGCGTATGGTGTTGACAAACAAAATCAACATGTTTGTACCCGGTCTAATCAGCATGTTCAATATTTTAAAAGGAATAGTTTCACCATATTCAAATGAGTGTTTATTTCACGTAACAGGGTCGACCCAATGAGGGACAGATGTAAATGAATCGCTCATCACATGAAATACAGTGAGCTCCAGAAGCAGTGACACACTTGTTGTGAGAAAGTTAGAGGCATAAATATCATACCCCCCCCCAAAATGCTAACCTCCCCTGCTATTATAATAGTGAGAGGTTAGCATGACCTTTGGGGGTATGATATTAATGTCTGTCACTGTCTTAGTCATCATTATTCATGTTTCATTCGGGACTATCCGTAATAATGGTAGCATCACCATGAATGTAGAACTGTTTGGAAACATATTCTATACACAAAAAAATGATTTACCATTCATTTCTATTGGGCACAAAATAATCTGGAACACAACCAAAACAAACAGAAAATGTATCCAATAAGTCTGTAGAGTCACATGCTTGATGTAATCGTTGTGTACTAGGACTATGGGACCAAATACTACGCTTTTGACTACTTTATTACACATAAGTGAATTTGTCCCAATACGTTTAGTCCCCTAAAACGGGAAGGGTCTATGTACAAAACGTGCTGTACTTTCTAAACGGTTCACCCGATATGGATGAAAATAAACTCAAATTAAAGCTGCACTTTAACCTCAACGTCATTGTATCATTTCAAATCCAAAGTGTTGGAGTACAGAGCCAAAAACAACATACTTGTCACTGGCCCAATACTTTTGGAGCTCAATGTAAATAATGATCTTCAAAACAACAAAAATAACTATGGCTTTACAAGGACGGTGAAAACGAGGAGACATTTTTTTGGGGGGGGGGGGGGGGGGGGTTAAGTGGGTTAACATCTTGCTAGAAGTCTCAGAGGGTGAACGGAGGGACAATTCAGATTTTTCTCTCTCACTTTAGCAAGTCTAAGATTGATTGAATTATCCACGTGGTCATATATTAAAATGACACTTCATTTAATATAACAGGCTTTTACAATTCCACATTGGTGCACAATTTCTACATACATTAATTATCAAAGGGACACTCTTTTTCTGGAACGACCCAGCTGTCTTTATGAGTAAAATTATTTTCACAGTTTAAAAAAGAGAAAATAAATGTTGTAAAAAAAATGGCATGTATAAAACATTTGTTACGAGAAGCATGTTTTGATTCCATGGCTTTATTTATACAGACATTTTGCAGAGAAACCTACAACAGTAACTTACAAACATGCATTGTTGTGTAGTTAACTAAGGTCTTCATTTTGGAGACCTGCAGTACAATAGTTCCTTCCAGCACCAACTACGGAACTCTAAAAACACACAACGGGCTCTAAAACAGACACCAAGGGGCTCTAAAACACACAACGGGCTCTAAAACAGACAAGGAATAAATTACACCTACATGAGAATTTAATTTCACAGATCATGAAATTATTTAGTGTTGTTTTCTTATACAATATGGCACATATTATACAGATATGAACATTTAAATTCAAGTCATAGAAGAAAGATGACTTGATGAATTGTAACGACGTCCAGTGAGAGATGGAGATAAAGACGGTCCCACAAAATGGGCCTCGCGGTGCCCCAAGTCCTGTAAGCGTCTGGGCCGTAGTCTCTGGTACACAGGCTTGGCCTGCTGACTGAAGTCTTCAGGACTGGAGCTGAGCGACAGGGAGGGGCCTTCAGCCTGCTGCGGAGCCTCACAGTACTCATCCACAGTGACCTCCAGACCCATCTCCTCTTCCTCATCCTCTTCCTCCTCCTCCTCAGTGCTGTTAGCTACTGTGGCGTGCTTCTTTAGCCCTGCGTCACCTAGCGTATTGGCCATGCTCCCCGTGGGGGGTTTGTAGAAGAGTGCGGGGGGGGTCTGAATACAGTGGGCACTTGGCTGTACTCCCACACGTTCTCCTCCCTTCTCAGAGTCCTGCCCGGCCACACTGCGATGGTGTAGCCACCCCTCCCGAAGGAAGGTGGAAAGGCTTCTGGTCGAGGCCAACCTCCTTGTCTGCTGTAGGCAGGTTGATCTTAGCTGTCCTGGGGGTGATGTCATAAGGTTTGTACTGCCTGTCCCAGGTCCTGCGTAGCGTTCCTGTGTCCATGTTCCGGTAGTGGCTGGTCACCCTCGACTTTGGCTTCTCATCTTCCGACACCTCCTCGATCGACAGGCCCTGCGTAACGATCCTGGCGCTCCCGGTACAGTTGTCTTGATCAGCGGTGTTCCTGGCGTTCCTCTCGTCCACGCCTCGGGCCGGGTTCAGGAGGCGTTCGGCGGGCATGCTGACAGGCAAGGAGACCAGCTTGGAGCGGGGGTGGCAGAGATGGACCCGGGAGATGGTGCGGGGGGCCTGGATCAATCTCGTTTCCCCCCTCTCTCTTCCTGATCTCTGGACCTCAGGGACTTCGTCTACTACTACAGGAGGACAGAGAGGATGAATCAGAATAAAATAGCAGGATGTGAACAGTGTATACAGTGTACTATTGTACGGCTATAGTGGAGTAATACTGACCAGGGGTAGAGTCCCTCCTATCAGACGTGGGGTTCCCATATTTTTAAATGACAATATCTTTACTTGGAATTTGGGAGAAATGTTGGCAGTAGTTTACAGAATTAAACATAAATGTTCATTTTACCCAAACACATACCAATAAGTAGTTAAACCAGAGAAACGGATCGTTTTGCAGTGGTCTCTTCATTTTTTACAGAGCTGTGGTTGGAGTCATTAAAACTAATTTTTTTTCATCCACTCCACACATTTCTTGTTAACAAACTATAGTTTTGGCAAGTCGGTTAGGACATCTACTTTGTGCATGACACAGGTAATTTTTTCCAATTCCAGGTCTATTTTTGTTTCATCAGACCAGAGGATATTTCTCCAAAAAGTACGATCTTTTTCCCCATGTGCAGTTGCAAACTGTAGTCTGGCTTTTTTGGTTCTGTTTTTGGAGCAGTGGCTTCTTTCTTGCTGAGCAGCCCTTCAGGTTATGTCGATATAGGACTCGTTTTACTGTGGATATAGACACTTTTGTACCGGTTTCCTCCAGCATCTTCACAAGGTCCTTTGTTGTTGTTCTGGGATTGATTTGAACATTTCGCACCAAAGTACATTCATCTCTAGGAGACCTTCTCCTTCCTGAGCGGTATGACGGCTGCGTGGTCCCATGGTGTTTATACGTGCTTACTATTGTTTGTACAGATGAACGTGATACCTTCAGGCATTTGGAAATTGCTCCCAAGGATGAACCAGACTTGTGGAGGTCTACACATTTTTTTCAGAGGTCTTGGCTGATTGTTTTTGATTTTCCCATGATGTCAAGCAAAGAGACACAGAGTTTGAAGGTAGGCCTTGAAATACATTCACAGATAGCCAAATTGACATAATTTGAGTCAATTGGAGGTCTATCAGAAGCTTCTAAAGCTATGACATCATTCTCTGGAATTTTCCAAGCTGTTTAAAGGCACAGTCAACTTAGTGTATGTAAACTTCTGACCCACTGGAATTGTGATACAGTGAATTATAAGTGAAATAATCTGTCTGTACACAATTGTTGCAAAAATGACTTGTGTCATGCACAAAGTAGATGTCCTAACCGACTTGCCAAAACTATAGTTAGTTAAAAAGAAATGTGTAGAGTGGTTGAAAAAACGAGTTTTAATGACTCTTTTTTTTAATGTACACTTCCGACTTCAACTGTATATATAAAAATAAAACCCAAACAAATCACGTTTTTGACTACACTGGGCCTTTAAGCATCTGTATTTATAGGGTTGTATTCTGCCTTAAGATCCACTGACTCAAAGTCTCCCATTGACATCAATACATGATTTACATGAAAATCAGAATTGCACAGCACTTGTCAACTCATCTAAATTCTCTGAATAGATTCAGTACCTGAGCAGGTGTTGGATGAGGAACTGCAGGGTCTTGTAGGCCCGGGGACAGCTGTCTCAGGAGGTCTTTGATCTTGAACAGGACCCGATTGAGCTCCACACTGACCTGCGACGGGGTCATGGAGGCGGGGCTGACCCTGGACGCTTCCACCTCGTCCACGATGATGTCCTGGCTCTCCTTGGCCAGGCCGATGAAGTCATTGTAGAAACGGAACAGGATGAGAGGCTCCGGAAGCTACAGGGAGAGAAAATAAACAAGGAAGTTAATTTTAAACTAGAATGAAGACAAATATACAACAGACAGGAATGGAGATAAAGAGAGAAGCTATAAACTAGCAATGAATGAAGACAAGGAAGATAAGTCAATATTATTGGGCTAGTGTGACTGGGGTACTCTGTAATTACACTATTAGAAAAAAGGGTTTGAAAAGGGTTCTTCGGCTGTTCCCATAGAACCAAAAAGTGTATCCTATCTGGAACTAAAATAAAGGTTTAAAAAAAAAAATGGGGTTCGAACTAGAACCAAAAATTGTTATTCAAAGGGTTCTCCTATGGGGACAGCTGAAGAACACTTTAAGGTTCTGGATAGTAACTATCTTGTCCTGAAGAAGTCTGTCTGGTCTGTCTGACCCACCTGTCTCAGGTAGAGTTTGAGCACGTTGCTGATGTCATGGGGGTAAAGGTCAGATAGCTCCACGAGGTCCTTGCCGTTCTCAAATACCTGACAGAGCTTCTCCACACGGGACTTGGCCCCATTCACGCGGTAGATCCCCTGGACAACCAAGACAACACATCAGCTCAGATTTTGGCCATTTTATTATCCTAACAAGCACCTTTTCCACGCAAGAACAGAACATCTTCAGAGGTGGGTTGACATCTGAAACAATGGAGAAGATTTACCAAAACAAGCTTGGCTATATAATGTTCCTTGAAAATGCTAGCATTATGTTACCTTGGGGCGGCAGGGTAGCCTAGTGGTTAGAGCGTTGGACTAGTAACCGGAAGGTTGCAAGTTCAAACCCCTGAGCTGACAAGGTACAAATCTGTCGTTCTGCCCCTGAACAGGCAGTTAACCCACTGATCCTAGGCCGTCATTGAAAATAAGAATTTGTTCTTAACTGACTTGCCTAGTTAAATAAAGGTAAAATAAAAACCTTCATGTCCAGCGCGATCTCAGAGGTACACTTCCTGATGATGAAAGGGATTCCATCTGGGTTGTTCCTGACTGCCTGGGTGAAGTCAACACCAAAGAGGTGTAGTCTACCATGCAGTTTCTTATGACCACACTGGATGGCCAGGGTCTCCAGACACTTCTTATGGCAGGCCAGGAAGCACTGGGAAAACAGCAGAGGGGTCCGATAGTTAATGTCAGCTAGCTACTGATATATATATATATATATATACACACACACAGGTCATTCCATCCCCCCCTGTGGATAGGCCAGGTCCTTCCATCCCCCCCTGTGGATAGGCCAGGTCCTTCCATCCCCCCCTGTGGATAGGCCAGGTCCTTCCATCCCCCCCTGTGGATAGGCCAGGTCCTTCCATCCCCCCCTGTGGATAGGCCAGGTCCTTCCATCCCCCCCTGTGGATAGGCCAGGTCCTTCCATCCCCCCCTGTGGATAGGCCATGTCCTTCCATCCCCCCCTGTGGATAGGCCGGGTCCTTCCATCCCCCCCTGTGGATAGGCCGGGTCCTTCCATCCCCCCCTGTGGATAGGCCGGGTCCTTCCATCCCCCTTGTGGATAGGCCAGGTCCTTCCATCCCCCCTGTGGATAGGCCAGGCACTTCCACCCCCCCCCCTGTTGATAGGCCAGGTACTCCCCCCCTGTTGATAGGCCAGGTACTTCCATCCTTTCTGTGGATAGGCCAGGATTTCCATCCCCCCTGTGGATAGGCCAGGTCATTCCATCCCCCCCTGTGGATAGGCCAGGTCCTTCCATCCCCCCCCTGTGGATAGGCCAGGTCCTTCCATCCCCCCCTGTGGATAGGCCAGGTCCTTCCATCCCCCCCTGTGGATAGGCCAGGTCCTTCCATCCCCCCCTGTGGATAGGCCAGGTCCTTCCATCCCCCCCTGTGGATAGGCCAGGTCCTTCCATCCCCCCTGTGGATAGGCCAGGTCCTTCCATCCCCCCTGTGGATAGGCCAGGTCCTTCCATCCCCCCCTGTGGATAGGCCAGGTCCTTCCATCCCCCCTGTTGATAGGCCAGGTACTCCCCCCCCCCCCCCTGTTGATAGGCCAGGTACTTCCATCCTTTCTGTGGATAGGCCAGGATTTCCATCCCCCCCTGTGGATAGGCCAGGTCATTCCATCCCCCCCTGTGGATAGGCCGGGTCCTTCCATCCCCCTTGTGGATAGGCCAGGTACTTCCATCCCCCCTGTGGATAGGCCAGGCACTTCCACCCCCCCCCCCCCCCCCTGTTGATAGGCCAGGTACTCCCCCCTGTTGATAGGCCAGGTCCTTCCATCCCCCCCTGTGGATAGGCCAGGTCCTTCCATCCCCCCCTGTGGATAGGCCAGGTCCTTCCATCCCCCCCTGTGGATAGGCCAGGTCCTTCCATCCCCCCCTGTGGATAGGCCAGGTCCTTCCATCCCCCCCTGTGGATAGGCCAGGTCCTTCCATCCCCCCCTGTGGATAGGCCAGGTCCTTCCATCCCCCCTGTGGATAGGCCAGGTCCTTCCATCCCCCCCTGTGGATAGGCCAGGTCCTTCCATCCCCCCCTGTGGATAGGCCAGGTCCTTCCATCCCCCCCTGTGGATAGGCCAGGTCCTTCCATCCCCCCCTGTGGATAGGCCAGGTCCTTCCATCCCCCCCTGTGGATAGGCCAGGTCCTTCCATCCCCCCCTGTGGATAGGCCAGGTCCTTCCATCCCCCCCTGTGGATAGGCCAGGTCCTTCCATCCCCCCCTGTGGATAGGCCAGGTCCTTCCATCCCCCCCTGTGGATAGGCCAGGTCCTTCCATCCTCCCCTGTGGATAGGCCAGGTCCTTCCATCCCCCCTTGTGGATAGGCCAGGTACTTCCATCCCCCCTGTGGATAGGCCGGGTCCTTCCATCCCCCCTTGTGGATAGGCCAGGTACTTCCATCCCCCCTGTTGATAGGCCAGGTACTCCCCCCCCCCCCCCCTGTTGATAGGCCAGGTACTTCCATCCTTTCTGTGGATAGGCCAGGATTTCCATCCCCCCCTGTGGATAGGCCAGGTCATTCCATCCCCCCTGTGGATAGGCCAGGTCCTTCCATCCCCCCTGTGGATAGGCCAGGTCCTTCCATCCCCCCCTGTGGATAGGCCAGGTCCTTCCATCCCCCCCCCCCCCCCCCCCCCTGTTGATAGGCCAGGTACTTCCATCCTTTCTGTGGATAGGCCAGGATTTCCATCCCCCCCTGTGGATAGGCCAGGTCATTCCATCCCCCCTGTGGATAGGCCAGGTCCTTCCATCCCCCCCTGTGGATAGGCCAGGTCCTTCCATCCCCCCCTGTGGATTGGCCAGGTCCTTCCATCCCCGCCTGTGGATTGGCCAGGTCCTTCCATCCCCCCCTGTGGATTGGCCAGGTCCTTCCATCCCCCCCTGTGGATTGGCCAGGTCCTTCCATCCCCGCCTGTGGATAGGCCAGGTCCTTCCATCCCCCCCTGTGGATAGGCCAGGTCCTTCCATCCCCCCTGTGGATAGGCCAGGTACTTCCATCCCCACTGTGGATAGGCCAGGTCCCCCCCCCCCCCCCCCCACTGTGGATAGGCCAGGTCCTTCCATCCCCCTGTGGATAGGACAGGTACTTCCATCCCCCCTGTGGATAGACCAGGTACTTCCATCCCCCCCTGTGGATAGGCCGGGTCCTTCCATCCCCCTGTGGATAGACCGGGTACTTCCATCCCCCCCTGTGGATAGGCCGGGTACTTCCATCCCCCCCTGTGATTAGGGGCGTGTCCTTCCATCCCCCCCCTGTGGATAGGCCGTGTCCTTCCATCCCCCCCTGTGGATAGGCCGGGTCCTTCCATCCCCCCTGTGGATAGGCCGGGTCCTTCCATCCCCCCCTGTGGATAGGCCGGGTCCTTCCATCCCCCCCTGTGGATAGGCCGGGTCCTTCCATCCCCCCCTGTGGATAGGCCGGGTCCTTCCATCCCCCCCTGTGGATAGGCCGGGTCCTTCCATCCCCCCCTGTGGATAGGCCGGGTCCTTCCATCCCCCCTGTGGATAGGCCGGGTCCCCTGTGGATAGGCCGGGTCCTTCCCATCCCCCCCTGTGGATAGGCCGGGTCCTTCCATCCCCCCCTGTGGATAGGCCGGGTCCTTCCATCCCCCCCTGTGGATAGCCGGGTCCTTCCATCCCCCCCTGTGGATAGGCCGGGTCCTTCCATCCCCCCCTGTGGATAGGCCGGGTCCTTCCATCCCCCCCTGTGGATAGGCCGGGTCCTTCCATCCCCCCCCTGTGGAATAGGCCGGGTCCTTCCATCCCCCCCTGTGGATAGGCCGGGTCCTTCCATCCCCCCCTGTGGATAGGCCGGGTCCTTCCATCCCCCCCTGTGGATAGGCCGGGTCCTTCCATCCCCCCCTGTGGATAGGCCGGGTCCTTCCATCCCCCCCTGTGGATAGGCCGGGTCCTTCCATCCCCCCCTGTGGATAGGCCGGGTCCTTCCATCCCCCCCTGTGGATAGGCCGGGTCCTTCCATCCCCCCCTGTGGATAGGCCGGGTCCTTCCATCCCCCCCTGTGGATAGGCCGGGTCCTTCCATCCCCCCCTGTGGATAGGCCGGGTCCTTCCATCCCCCCCCTGTGGATAGGCCGGGTCCTTCCATCCCCCCCTGTGGATAGGCCGGGTCCTTCCATCCCCCCCTGTGGATAGGCCGGGTCCTTCCATCCCCCCCTGTGGATAGGCCGGGTCCTTCCATCCCCCCCTGTGGATAGGCCGGGTCCTTCCATCCCCCCCTGTGGATAGGCCGGGTCCTTCCATCCCCCCCTGTGGATAGGCCGGGTCCTTCCATCCCCCCCTGTGGATAGGCCGGGTCCTTCCATCCCCCCCTGTGGATAGGCCGGGTCCTTCCATCCCCCCCTGTGGATAGGCCGGGTCCTTCCATCCCCCCCTGTGGATAGGCCAGGTCCTTCCATCCCCCCCTGTGGATAGGCCAGGTCCTTCCATCCCCCCCTGTGGATAGGCCAGGTCCTTCCATCCCCCCCTGTGGATAGGCCAGGTCCTTCCATCCCCCCCTGTGGATAGGCCAGGTCCTTCCATCCCCCCCTGTGGATAGGCCAGGTCCTTCCATCCCCCCCTGTGGATAGGCCAGGTCCTTCCATCCCCCCCTGTGGATAGGCCAGGTCCTTCCATCCCCCCCTGTGGATAGGCCAGGTCCTTCCATCCCCCCCTGTGGATAGGCCAGGTCCTTCCATCCCCCCCTGTGGATAGGCCAGGTCCTTCCATCCCCCCCTATGGATAGGCCAGGTACTTCCATCCCCCCTGTGGATAGGCCAGGTACTTCCATCCCCCCTGTGGATAGGCCAGGTACTTCCATCCCCCCTGTGGATAGGCCAGGTACTTCCATCCCCCCTGTGGATAGACGAGGTACGCCCCCCCCCCCCCCCCCCCACACACACTGTGGATAGGCCAGGGACTTCCAGGGGTAATCACAGATTGAGAACCAGTATATGGACAGAGCACTCACCTCCTCACACTCAGCCCCATAGAAGACCACCAGACTATCACACTCTCTGCACTTGGACAGGGCCCTTAGCTTCCTCAGCTTGTGTGTCTTGGTGTGTCTTGGTGTGTGCCTTGGACATCTGGATGTCATGGAACGGACCCGGGGCACTGGTCGTCTCTGTCACCATCTCATCCAGACCTGGGGAGGCGAAACATAGAGAGGCACACACCACTTCAAATTAGTGGATTTTACCACACCTGTTGCTGACAGGTATATAGAAAAAAAATGTGTCTGTCCTCGGTTGCAACACTCACTACCAAGTCCAAAACTGCCTCTGGCAGCAACGTCAGCACAAGAACTGTTTGTCGGGAGCTTCAGGAAATGGGTTTCCATGCGTCAGCTGGAGTGGTGTAAAGCTCGGCCACCTTAGTTCCAGTGAAGGGATATCTTAACCATACAGCGTACAATAACATTCTAGATGATTCTGTGCTTCCAACTTTGTGGCAACAGTTTGCGGAAGGCCCTTTCCTGTTTCAGCATGACAATTCCCCAGAGCACAAAGCGAGGTCCATATAGAAATGGTTTGTCGAGATCGGTGTGTGGAAGAACTTGACTGGCCTGCACAGAGCCCTGACCTCAACTCCATCAAACTCTTTTGGGATGAATTGGAACACAGACCGAGAGCCAGGCCTCATCGCCCAACATCAGTGCCCGACCTCACTAATGTTCTTGTGGTTGAATGGAAGCAAGTCCCCGCAGCAATGTTCCAACATCTAGTGGAAAGCCTTCCCAGAAGAGTGGAGGCTGTTATAGCAGTAAAGGGGAGGACCAACTCCATATTAATGCCCATGATTTTGGAAGGAGATGTTTGACGAGCAGGTGTCCACATACTTTTGGTCATGTGTATGTTCTGCTGTCATTCCAAACCTTGTCTTGCTCAGTCAGTGTACCTCTAATATACATTTTTTGGGGTGTTTATGTCTTTTTTCCAATTTTTTTTTATTTTTATTTTTTACATATACCAACACCCCCCTGGGACTGGGGGTCACAGCCAGGGTCAGCCATTATCAATGGCAACCCTGGAGCAATTAGGGTTAAGTGCCTCAGCTCAAGGGCACATAGACAGTTCTCTGTCACCTTGTCAGCTCTGAGACTCCAGATAGAAATATTTAGGTTGCTGGTCTAATGCTCTAGCCGCTAGGCTACTTTTGCATTGCCACTGAAGAGATCACCTCTCCAACAGACTGTTATAACACATTCTGAACTGTTACACTATACTCTTAGGACAATTCAAGTATGACCAACCATTTTACCACACTCACACACTCACTCACCTTCTCTGAACTCAAATTCAAATTCCCAAAACTTTATTGACATGAAAAGTGTGACAACATACTTTTCCAAAGCAAACGTTTAGCGCCATTATCAAATGAATGAACTATCTGACTCACCGTTGTCTGAGGGTGGCTCTCTCTCATCCAGGTCATCCGCTGACGACATGGTCCCCGTGGAAATGGTTCTGCGTAATCTCATGTTGAAGTCCCCTGAGCAGGAGGCAGTGAACACACAAAAGATCCTCATGGTATCTTGTCAATAGTCCGGTCTAGCTACACTCACTACTACTGTCGCCTGTCTAACTGAGGCCTGGTCTAGTAATAGTACTAGATCCTTGGTTTGGGAGGTTATCTCAGAGTGTCTGCTCCTTTCTAGCCATAGCTTCAGGCCTTGATTATGAACTGAGTGACTGACAAAGAGTCCACTTATTATAAGACATGGTTGAGATTGAGGGGCGTGGCACCCCTATGCCCACCAATGGCAAGTGGTCCGGAGTCCAGCAAGGGACCACTCACAAGATGTTCTGGGCAATTCATACCTCCATTCACTGATTAATCCCTCTGCTTGATAATGGCCTGGACAAGAGGCCCATCTCAGTGACAGGGCACATTTCTCGAGACATTGGGGCACTTTGGGAATAATGGAATGAACCGACTGGCTAGATTGCAAACACTCATTCCAATCATTCTTGATTTGTATGAGTTCAAAAGTTTCTAACGAGTCAGATTGAGCAATCCAATTAAGTTCATTGTAAACTAGTTCATTAAAACACCTCACTCAGGAATTTCTAGTTGTGTATGATAACAGCATGAGAGTAATGGTAACACTAAGTAATTTAAAGGAAACCTATCATAACACGTAATGAAAACCAAACAACAGAAAATCAGCATGTTACATAATCCACAGAATACAACACATGGTTGAACACCGACCAGAATAACAGAAAATGTCTGTCTGTCTGTCTGTCTGTCTGTCTGTCTGTCTGTCTGTCTGTCTGTCTGTCTGTCTGTCTGTCTGTCTGTCTGTCTGTCTGTCTGTCTGTCATGTCTGTCATGTCTGTCATGTCTGTCATGTCTGTCATGTCTGTCATGTCTGTCATGTCTGTCATGTCTGTCATGTCTGTCTGTCATGTCTAGGAGGGTGCTACCTGCCCCAGGTATGTTTGGTGGAGGAGGAATAATGGCCTGGGGCTGTTTTTCATGGTTTGGGCCCCTTAATTCCAGTGAAGGGAAATCTTAACTCTACAACATACAAAGACATTCTAGACGATTCTGTGCTTCCAACTTGGTGGCAACAGTTTGGAGCAGGCCCTTTCCTGTTTCATCATGACAATGCCCCCCGTGCACAAAGTGAGGTCCATACGGAAATGATTTGTCGAGATCTGTGTGGAAGAACTTGACTAGCCTTGACTAACAGGCTAGTGTAGTGTAGGTTGTGTGGAGATAGGGCTCTGGGGTAGGAACGGTGGGAAGACAAGGCCTTACCTGGGCTGCCTCCGGTGCTCTCTGAGTCACTGCACATCCCCCCCGCCCTGACTACCCGTTCCCCAGGCTCGGAACGGGCCCTGGAACCTCAGAGCTGGAACAAACAAAAAAGGGAATAGTCATGTAATTTGTTACTGTCAGAAGGCAGAATTACACATGTATAAGTACTGATCCAATGGTAGAATACTGAACTTGGATTTGTTTGAGTTTTTTTTTTATGCATGTTTATTTTATATTTAAATAAAAAAACAATAGACTAGTAATTCATTTTATTCAAATTCTGTCATTGAAATTCAGTAACCAACTAAAGTAACCATAGACTGGACTAGATAGCTAATTGTTTCCTAGATAGCATAATGAGTGGGTCATGTGGGAAAGAGGAGCGCAATCATTTAGTATCAAGTGGTTCACATTGAAACACTTGAGAATCACAAAAGAACAATACCATTCCAAAATACCTCTTTACAAATGAATACAAACAATGATTTATCATGAATGGGTTGATTATGAAAGCATGAATTTAACATTCAAAATGTGATTTTCTTTTCAATGCCTTTTAGGCGACCTGGATAATGAAATAGACAGAGATTACCAAACTGAGATAGTAATTGAAATCTTCCACAGATGATAACATGGTGAAATTATGCCTACAAAAAAAAACGACTTGTCAAGAGAGTTAGAGAGTTTCTAAACCCAGAGGCACAACATCGCAAAACCTCTGGGACACTGTTGCAGGAATTAAATTCCTCTGTTTTAATACCCAATTAAAATCAAACACTCTGTCAATTCATAAGGATATGTATGACCCTTATTAGTATAAAAATGGACAGAGCCCAGTCTTAAAGTCAAACAGCAGCCTTTATTCACGAGAGCACTGCTCCGTACACATTTTACCACAGGTTATAAACTGAAAATGACGTCAGCGTTTTCTAAATGTTCCGTCTCTTCTTGACACTGGTAGAAAGGCTCTATAGTTCTCAAGCCTTCCCTCCTCGCCTAGAGCCAAGGTCAGCCAGTGTAGATAAGCATTCTAGCCAGCCTGGAGATATAGTTCATTCATTTCTACAAAGGAACAGACAGTCATTGTTCTAATTCTTGATTATATTTACACACATTATATTCAGTACTAGGATTAAAAAGAAAATTCATACATATACAGTAACATAATAGTATTCTGATTAGTCAGTCCTGATTGAAATGTATACATAATTAGTCATTATTGATCAAAATTCCCTTAACAGACACAGATCAAACAGGCCAGGTTTTGGGGTTTGGAATATCAAAAAGAGAAGGGAAAAAAATTCTTCCCTTTTCTCTAAATCTACAACTTAGATACGAGCCAATGTCTTAAGTAGTTGAACGTGTTATTACGCCAACCTTGGGGAAAAATTACAAATTGACATATTTAGATTTTTGTCCCAAAAAAAACGACCTACTTTATATCTGAAGGAGCTGATGTGACAGAGCTGGGATGAGTGTGTCTGTTTCCCTGAATGACAAACAGTCATATGAGGACAGGGATAAATCTCAAAGCACCTGATCAATCTGGATGCTTCCACACACACAACGCAGCCTTTTCACCTCTATGAAAACAAAGTTATCAGGCCCTGAGAACCGAGCATTTGTCAGATCAACAGATACCATCTAGAGCTGTTAGGCCAGACCAAAACCCCATCTGCATGCATAAGAAAAGTAGAATGCCATGTTGCTTATTCAATGTGATCAAAGGAGATAATTAGCTGTAGTCTATTGTGATCTAAAAGGATTGCTGAGGTTTTCCCTTTTAACCTGAATCACAGAATCCAACGACATCAGAAACCTCTATGTATTTCTCTGTAAACGACCAGGCCACCCTCGTCACAAAACTAGGCTACCTTGGATGTCGGTGCTGCTGTTGGCGGGCCGTGTGCGAACCGGGCTGTCCACCTCGTCGGTCTCCAGGAAGTCTCCAGAGGTGGCGGACATCTGAGACAGGTTACCGTGGGAACCGTGGGTGCTGCTCAACGACCGCTTGGCGAGAGGCATCCTGGAAGGAGGGAGAGATAGGGAAGAGTTAACCTGACATCTCACATCATAGACTTTAAACATAGAGGATATCTAGTGTCTGGTGAGAATACTGTAATCAAGCAACATGAGCTCACATGGATGGATCCATAGCATTTACATACATGATTGCCCAATTCCATAGCTGAAAGCGCAAATTGATGAATCCCATTAACATGAAATCAACATGTCCATTCGCATTCATGTGGAAATTGATAATGGCGTACTAATAATCAAAGGATGTAATACTAATCAATGGGCCCTGCTATAAGGACGGGCATATGGGCCGTCTATAGGATATAGGTCTATATTTAACCTCTGCTTCCCACTCCCCGTCGCTGCTTCTGATCAGGGGGAAGGATTGGGAGGAGAGGTAAAACCAACCAAGAACAAAGCATCTCTGTCATCCACTGTCTTTGTCACACTACACCATGACACCAGAGTCTAGAACAACCACTCACGAAAGGAAGGGATAAAATGGGTGGAGTTAAGGACGGCCATCTTGGGCCTATTTTTATATCTGTAGCATCAGCAAAAGAGCTTAACAACTTTGATTTGAGTTTCAGTCAAGAGATCTTTGCACTCTTGGCATTCTCTCAACCAGCTTCATGAGGTAGTCATCTGGAATATATTTAAATTAACAGGTGTGCCTTGTGGAATTTCTTTCATTCTTAAAATCAGTTGTGTTGTGACAAGGTAGGGGTGGTATACAGAAGATAGCCCTATTTGGTAAAAGGCCAAGTCCATATTATGGCAAAAACAGCTCAAATAAGCAAAGATAAACGACAGTCCATCATTACCTTAAGGCATGAAGGTTAGTCAATCCGGAAAATGTCAAGTACTTTAAGTTTCTTCAAGTGCAGTCGCAAAAACCATCAAACACGATGATGAAACTGGCTCTCATGAGGACCGCCACTGGAAAGGAAGACCCAGAGTTGCTTCTGCTCCAGAGGATAAGTTCATTAGCGTTACCCGCCTCAGAAATTAAAGGCAAAATAAATGCTTCAGAGATCAAGTAACAGACACATCTCAACATCAACTGTTCAGAGGAGACTGTGTGAATGAGGCCTTCATGGTTGACTTGGTGCAAAGAAACTACTACTAATGTACACCAATAAGAAGAGACTTGATTGGGCTAAGAAACACGAGCAATGGACCAGTGGAAATCTGTCCTTTGATTGAGGAGTCCAAATTGGAGATTTTTGGTTCCAACCACCGTGTCTTTGTGAGATGCAGAGTAGGTGAACGGATGATCTCCGTATATGTGGTTCCGACCGTGAAGCATGGAGGAGGAGGTGTAATGGTGTGGGGGTGCTTTACTGGTGACACTGTCAGTGATTTTTTGTTAGAATTTAAGGCACACTTAACCAGTATGGCTACCGCATCATTCTGCAGCGATACACCATCCCATCTGGTTTATGCTTAGTGGGACTATCATTTGATTTTCAACAGGACAATGACCAAACACACCTCCAGGCTGTGTAAGGGCTATTTGACCAAGAAGGAGAGTGATGGAGTGCTGCATCAGATGACCTGGCCTCCAAAATCACCCGACCTCAACCCAATTGAGATGGTTTGGGATGAGTTGGACCACAGAGTGAAGGAAAAGCAGCAAACACGTGCTCAGCATATGTGGGAACTCCTTCAAGAGTGTTGTAAAAACCCTTCCTCATGAAGCTGGTTGAGAGAATGAGTGTGCAAAAGCTGTCATCAAGGCAAAGGGTGGCTACTTAGAAGAAAAAAATGTAAACACTTTTTTGGTTACTACATGATTCCATAGTTTTGATGTTTTCACTATTATTCTATAATGTATAAAAATAAACGGCAAACCCTTGTATGTGTATCCTTTTGACTGGATCTCTCTCTCACAGGATATTACTGGAAACCTTCTATGTTTACCAGTAAACTACCAGAATGTTGGTATCATTCAAAGATTTTATGTAAAGACCTTTTGAGTACTTCAGATTATCTCAGGTGTCTGAAATAAATCTGAAATAATCTCTATGTGGCTTTTATCATGTGTAAAATATATGAAGATTATTTGTTTAAATACAAAATAGAATGACAAAGCTGTAAAACATTATCCTAAATATAAACCATCAATTTAGTGAATACTATTGGTGTTTAATATTTGCCTGACGACTCAAACTGAATTCTTCTGCTGTTCTATGTTAGCTACATACTTCAGTCTGACATCATTGAAGTTGTTTGTGATGAAGTCAAAATGAGGGGTGTTGTACAAAACTAAGGCATCAGCGATTGGATCATCGTTCACCAATCAGAGTCTCAAAACCAATGACACTGTGTGCAGCTCTCCCGGATGGTACTAACAGAAATAACATGAGAATATCCGCTTCAGCTAAGCTTCCCAGAAAAGCAACGAAAACAAGCAAGCATGCAAAAAAAAAAGTCTACGTTAACATATGTTGCTTAAGAAACAAGGTTCATGAAGTGAATAACTTGCTAGTAACAGATGACTCGTATTTTCTCTGAAACTCACCTAGACAATACCTTTGATGATATAGTGGTAGCAATACAAGGTTATAACATCTACAGAAAATACAGAAATGCCAATGGGGGTGGTGCTGCTGTTTACATTCAGAACCACATTCATGTAAAGCTTAGAGGGGATCTGATGTTAAATACAGTTGAAGTAATATGGCTACAGGTTCATCTGCCTCACCTAAATCCCATTATTGTGGGAAGCTGCTATAGACCACCAAGTGCTAACAGTCAGTATCTGGATAACGTGTGAAATTCTTCATAATGTATGTGATATCAAAATAGAGGTATATTTTCTGGGTGATTTAAATATTGACTGGATTTCATCAAGCTGCCCCACTCAAGAAAAAGCTTCAAACTGTAACCAGTTCCTGTAACTTGGATCAGGTTATCACTCAACCTACAAGGGTTGTTACAAACAGCACAGGAATTAAATCATCAACATATTGATAACATCTTTACTAATGCTGCAGAAATTAGCTTTACAGCAGTATCCAAATCCATTGGATGTAGTGATCACAATATAGCAGCCATATCCTGGAAAACCAAAGTTCCAAACACTGGGCCTAATATAATGTATAAGAGGTCATACAAGGCGTTTGTAGGGATTCCTATGTTGTTGATGTAAACAATATTTGTTGGTCTGTGTAATGAGGAGCAAACAGACATTGCACTTGATACATTTATGACATGGCTTATCCCAGTTACTGATAAGGATGCACCCATTATGTAAATGACTGTAAAAACTGTTAAATCCCTGTGGATTGATGAGAAATTGAAAAATGTTATGGCTGAGAGGGATGAGGCAAAAGGAATGTCAAATAAGTCTGGCTGCACAACCGATTGGCAAACATACTGCAACTTGAGAAACCATGTGACAAATCTAAATAAAAAGAAGAAACCATAGTATGAAACAAAGATAAATGAGAAAGAATGATAGTAAAAAGCTTAGGAGCATCTTCAATTACATTTTTTGAAAAAAGGCAAACTCAGCTCCATAATTCAATTTAGCTCCATCCTTCATTGAATCAGATTGTCCATTCATTAGAAAACCCACTGATATTGCCAACTACTTTAATGATTTTTTCATTGGTAAGATTAGCAAATTTAGGTATATATATCTGACCAAATTATGAAAGACAAGAATTGTAATTTTGAATTCCGTAAAGTGAGTGTGGAAGGCGTAAGAAAAATGTATAGTTGTCTATCAACAATGACAAGCCAACGGGGTCTGACAAATTGGATGGAAAATTACTGAGGATAATAGCAGACGATATTGCCACTCCTATTTGCCATATCTTCAATTTAAGCCTACTGGAAGGTGTGTGCTGTCAGGCCTGGAGGGAAGCAAAAGTCATTCTGCTACCTAAGAATAGTAAAGCCCCCTTTACTGGCTCAAATAGCCAACCAATCAGCATGTTAACAACCCTTTAGTAAACTTTTGGAAACAATAGTGTTTGACCAGATACAATGCTATTTTACAGTACAGAAATTGACAACAGACTTTCAGCATGGTTATATGGAAGGACATTCAACAAGCACAGGACTTACACAAATGACTGATGATTGGCTGAGAGGAATTGATGATAAAAAAGATTATGGGGGCTGTTTTCTTAGAATTCAGTGTGACTTTTGACATTATCGATCATAATCTGCTGCTGTAAAAACATATTGTGGATAAAGAGTTACCTGTCTAACAGAACACAGATGGTGTTCTTTAATGGAAGCCACTCCAACATAAGGTAGAATCAGGAATTCCCCAGGGCAGCTGTTTAGGCCCCTTACTTTTTCAATCTTTGCTAATGACATGCTACTGGCTTTGACTAGTGTGTCTATGTATGTGTATGTGTCTCAACACTATACGGGTCAGATACTGGATAGTAGACAAGTTCAATATGAGGGTTTCAGCATGAAATGTCCTTTATATATTTATTTCATTACGTGAATTTGTGTATTTGTTGTCAATATTTGATGTCAAATTGGTGGCTGTAAATAGCTGGAAGAGTTGGAGTTAATTGAAAATAATACCATTGTTGATTAGATGCTTCTTTCATTAATTAGGCTATTTTCACTTGAACCATATGGTCAATCTACTAGAAACTAAATTTACCTTTTGTCGTGTTCTTTTAAAAGAAAATGGTGGGTGGAACTTCAACACTTCAAAAGGTCACTTTAACACCTGTCAAAAGGGAGAAAGAATTTAGCTGTGAAACTAAATAACTGTGAAATTCTGTCTACAGAATGTTCCGGATGTTAAATGTACATTAAAAAAAACATTTATACTGAACAAAAATAAAACGCAACATGATTTTACAGTTCAATGATTTTACAGTTCATATAAGGTAAATCAGTCAATTAAAATAAATTAGGTCCTAATCTATGGATTTCATATGACTGGGCAGGGGCGCAGCGATGAGTGGAGACACCCGTTTTACCCCACAAAAGGGATTGATTACAGACTGAAAGATTCATCAGTTTCATCAGCTGTCTGGGTGGCCGTCTCACATGCTGACCAAAATGCACGCATCCGTCCGCGTGGGCCATCGCACGCAAGTTGATTTTGTTCACCCACACCAGAAGAGATCAGGACACGTGGGTTGAAATATCAAAACTCTGAACCAATTATATCAATATGGGGACAGGTCAAAAAGCATTTTTTTTTAGCTTGCTGTTGCTAGCTAATTTGTCCTGGTATATAAACATTGGGTTGTTATTTTACCTGAAATGCACAAGGTCCTCTACTCTACGACAATTAATCCACAGATTAAACGGTAAACCAGATTTGTTTCTCGTCATCTCTCCTCCTTCCTTCAGGCTTCTTTTTCTTCTTTGGACTTAATATGCCGGTTGGTAACCAACTTTAAAGCATTACTACAACCGACTGGAGCGTGGACCTAAGTTCATCTTTCAGTCACCCACATGGGTATAACCAATGAGGAGATGGCACGTCGGTGTATGCTCCTAAAAACCAATGAGGAGATGGGAGAGGCAGGACCAATTTCCATTTTAGTACAGCCATATTCTCTAAAATGATGTTGGAGGCAACTTATGGTAGGATAAATTAACATTAAATTCTCTGGCAACAGCTCTGGTGACCATTCCTGCAGTCAGCATGCCAATTGCACGCTCCCTCAACTTGAAACACCTGAGGCATTACGTTGTGTGACAAAACTGCACATTTTAGAGGGGCATTTCATTTTCCCCAGCACAAGGTGCACCTGTGTAACGACCATGCTGCTTAATCAGCTTCTTGATATTCCACACCTGTCAGGTGGATGGATTATCTTGGCAAATGAGAAATGCTCTCTAACAGGGAAGTAAAGACATTCGTTCACAAAATTTGAGAGAAATAAGGTTTTTCTAATTATTTACAAAAAATATATTTTATTTCAGCTCATGAAACATGGGACCAAGATTTTACATTTAGTTGCATTTATATTTTTGTTCAGTATATATCAAACATGAACATGAAAGTCATCATTACCCAAATATGTTGCAATACAAATTGAGAGTCTACATAACATGAGTCAGGAGAAACCAACGGTCATTTATCCCTAAAACACTTAATCAGAGTAGTTAGGCCTGAAATGACTGAAAAAGCAGAGATTTTACTAAATCAGTATATATTTGTCTGAAACTGCTGAGGTTTCATCAAAAGAGTAGAGATTTGACTGAAGTGTAATCTGGAAAGGCACATAGTTTCCTGCTTTGTGATGACAGAAAAAGAGAAGGGGAAAAAGTCCAATGTAAATAGGTCTATAATTAATCTCCACAATAAACTTCCTGTCCCAGTCCCAGTCCCACTGGGGAGGAGAGAAAATAAACCAGGATCATTCAGGCAGCGCTGTCCAGCTAAACGGGCCGTGTCTGAAACGGCACCCTATATATTAGACTACTTTTGAACAAAGTTCTATTGGAGCTCCCTAAGGGCCCTTGGTATGTGATCCCAGTGACGCCATTCCCCCAGGCTGTCGATGTCCTCTCTCCTCTCTGCCTAACAATGGAGATGTCTAGAGACCAGGAGGTCTCTCTCCTCTCTGCCTAACAATGGAGATGTCTAGAGACCAGGAGGTCTCTCTCCTCTCTGCCTAACAATGGAGATGTCTAGAGACCAGGAGGTCTCTCTCCTCTCTGCCTAACAATGGAGATGTCTAGAGACCAGGAGGTCTCTCTCCTCTCTGCCTAACAATGGAGATGTCTAGAGACCAGGTCTCTCTCCTCTCTGCCTAACAATGGAGATGTCTAGAGATGGAGCCATCTCCCCCCCAGTAAATTGGACCAGCCC
This sequence comes from Oncorhynchus kisutch, assembly GCF_002021735.2. Classification (NCBI taxonomy): domain Eukaryota; kingdom Metazoa; phylum Chordata; class Actinopteri; order Salmoniformes; family Salmonidae; genus Oncorhynchus; species Oncorhynchus kisutch. The sequence continues at coordinate 83,083,054 of NC_034184.2, forward strand.
CCCCCCCAGTAAATTGGACCAGCCCCCCCCAGTAAATTGGACCAGCCCCCCCAGTAAATTGGACTAGCCCCTCCAAGTAATTTTCGAGCTGTCCAGTATTGAGATAAAAATAAATTTTAAAAAACGCATAAAGATGATCATATAACTAAGGAAAGTGTTTTGTTCATAACACAATTAATGTATTTATTCAACCTTTATTTAACTAGGAAAGTCAGTTAAGAACAAATTATTATTTACAATGACGGCCTACCCCGGCAAAACCCTAACCCGGACGACGCTGGGCCAATCACGGCCGGTTGTGATACAGCCTGGAATCGAACCAGGGGCTGTAGTGACGCCTCTAGCACAGCCTTAGAACGCTGTGCCTCTCGGGAGCCACATTATCTTTGACAATCAAATAAAGTTATAATTATTATTATTCAATACGCATGTTAAACGTTTTTTTTTAAACGTATTTTTGTTGACATTACTCTAACGCTGTAGCTAGCACCTTACAAATGACAACAGTAGGAGGATTACAATGTGTTGATAGGCTACAGTAGTTAAAGGGAACATTATATCTATTTGTATGAGCTATTACGGTAATATGAACACGTCAATGTATTAAACACTTTTGTGGTTATATGCGGACAACATTTTACTCCAATTCTCCTGGGATCTCCTCATCCAAAAGATCTGACCTAACTGTACAGAAATGTCTGAATCACGCAGCCAAAAAGTAATTCCATTGCGGAGATAAAATGCATTTCCTTTGTATTTCCCCCCCCCCCCAATATTTAACCAAAAATCACATCGTTTTATATAGAAATATCCACTTCTTCACCTCTCTAGGTGCCTATATGCGAGCGATGGTTCAATCAATCTAAGAGTCGCCGCCAGTTACCATTTCATCAAATAGGCTAGAGGAGCCTAGCCCACTCACCTGCTGTGCGCTCCTGAAACGTTACACCTCGTGAAATCCCCGCTATCGTAGATTACTCTTGAAATGCACAGAATCAATGAGTCTTTCCTAAAGCCTCTGTCTGAGCCGCTACTAAAACTTCCCCAAAATTGTGATTTTTGTCGGACGTCCGCCTCTCGGCTCACTCTCCCGGCACGAATATCCTCCTCCTCTTCTCACGTGACTCAGTGGGCAACTTGTGATTGGTTGGTCTAGGCGACTTGTGAAGAAGAGGTTTGGGTCCCATCCACTCCCCTAACATCAGGTGTCTCATGTTTTGGTGTGTCGTGACTCAATTGGTCTCGTCTAACTGGTGTATCATTAAGTGTCTAATTAAACTGAACAATATGGATGGAGGGTGAAAGGGTCATAGTTGAATTTCCCCGACCACAAAAAACATTATTGTAGCCTATATAACCTACACTCGAATAGCCCAGGATTTCCCACACACGATCCTGGGGCAACCCCTGGGTGTACATTTTGGTTTTTGCCCTAGCACTACACAGCTCATTCATATATCCAACTCATCATCAAGCTTCGCTTATTTGAGGGGGGTCTGGACCGAGTATGGGAGACCCCGATACAGACCTATATGGTGAATGATTCAGAAATCAGAAAACATTGTTATCTAGTATGTAACTATATATTTCAAATGTATTATGCAAAATTATTACATTATTATTAGTTACATTGTGCAGGGCTACAATAAATTGGCTACATTAAAAGAAAAATTAACTTTTATTGGTGTGGTAGATCTGATCTCAATGCTTTAGGTCTAATGCCCATTTCATTCAGCTAAAAGAAGAAGAATTGGAGAAGAACCCACAGTATGTACTGTATAACAGCGTGGTCTTGGTCTAGCCAGCATTGGCTGAGAATGACACCTAGTGAGCAGAATAAAACGGTTGAAATATTGGTTGAGTTTTTCCTGGTCCATAGTAGCCTTTTAATCCACCAGGTGGCAGACGTGTGCTGACAACACTGCACTCATAAAAATGACTGTTTAAAAAAAAATGTTTTTGTTTATTTATTTAACTAGGCAAGTCAGTTAAGAACAAATTCGTATTTACAATGATAGCCTGTGTAGAGAGGATCAACACTGTAATGTATCATGGGTAAATTGTGACTGACTGATCTACAAATAAGAATGAGCAGTTATTTATGATGCAAGGTTCTTTGTAGATCTGTCAGTCGGCTGTAGGCCTATGTGACATGTGTGTTGAAGAGCGCCCATCACCTCAGACAGTTCACTCCTTTTTTTTAAAAACGGAACAACAAAAGCATGAGGGCGCGTTGGAGCGGATCACTTTTGTCAAGTCGGTGACCATCATAGATCACTGCTTGTTAGTGTGTTGCATTATGGGGATTTATATTTGGGAGAAAAAAAATTGTCCCACATATCGATTGCATGAACTTTGCAACAACCGTGTGATTAAAGGTCATGAGGTTTTGCCTGTAGTCGGATGGCTTGTATTCATTTGTCACGTGTATTATATGTTAGGATTTTCCAAAATGTTATGAATTTGCAAAACGTATATATGTTACGAATTCTAGCTAGCTCGCTAACATTAGCTAGGCTAGGGGTTAGGTTAAAGGGTTATGGTTAAGGATATTTTCCTAATGTCTATTTGTTATGTTGAAGGGTAGGCCTATTACTGTATGTACAGTTCTGGCCAGTAATATACCTATTTAGAAATATTAAAATACCCATGTATGTTCATTTTGAACTGTTCATGTTGTTCGTGAACTCCAAGCTCAGACCCCTCAAAGGAGCCCCGAAGCGAACAGAACTGAGACCGTCTCCAGAGGTGGTCTGAGTTCGTTTTGCTTGAATTCCGCGGTCCAATTTCCTTTTTTAGGGCAATGTAACGGGTTTACCCACTAGTAATTATCAGTCGGAAGGACGTTCAAGTTTTTCCCAGTCATATGTGTTAAATTCCCACTTGGTTACGAACGTAGCATTACATGTGCTCCCAGAGCTCTCTATAATGAAGTAAGCTGTGTGAATTGTTCAAAGTTAGGAGCCCATTGTACTGTCAGTTATTGGCTATTTAGATTGTTTTTAAAGTCTAAATCAGCTGTGTATTATTGTTAGGGCAAAAATCAAAACGTGCAATATTACACAGCGGATTCAAATAACCAACTCATTATCAAGCTTGGATGATTTGATGCAGCTGTGTAGTTCTAGGGCAAAACGTGCGGGGCTCCAGGACCGAGTTGGTTTACATATCCTAATAATTAGACAAATTGCTCAGAAAACCAGGTGTTTTAATCAGCATATGCTTACTTCGATTTTTGACTTATTATATTTATCATATTTTAATTATTTGTGTTCATGTAAATGTACTCACTAAAGCGTACTTACTTCTATTGCCACTTGCGGTATCAGTTCGAGTCGCCGATGGAGCGCAAACCAAATCTTTGAAATGTGGACTCACATTTATTGCGGTATTCTGGTTGTGAAGAAAAATGCAATCATCACCTTAAATTAAGATTAGGGGCTCAAATCCATCCAACCCTCATTTGCAGTGTTTGGGTATTTTTTTTCTTCCAATGATCAAATGAACTCACAGATTGGTATTGGGTAGCCTACTGAATGTCAGGGTCACTAAGGAGGCTTTAAAAAAAATCCTTATTTAACCCTTTCATCTACACGGAATAAAGTGGATTTATTAACAAGTGACATCAATAAGGGATAATAGTTTTCACCTGGTCAGTCTGTCATGGAAAGAGCATGTGTTCCTAATGTTTTGTACACTCAGTTTATATAGGCACATTCCCACTAACCAAAACCATTGTCAAACAAACCGTCACCTGCTTTTACAGTCATCATTGAGGTGGGACCACACACCAGCACATCGACAAGTGAGTGTATTGCATACCGAACCCCGCCCTTGAGATGACGTAGCGGCATCACGATTTCAATGGTAGAGTTGAACCACTTGGGGCAAAATAGCTAGATTTACTACTGAAAGACCAAAATCACTATTGCAACGAGCTGTCAAAATGAAGACGAGACTTGACGGGTTTCACTATAACTACGCGTAAAATGTATGGTTTACGATTTTAAAAAAAATGTTTCTCCATGAAATGGACTCTTTCATTCTCCAACGGGTAGGCTGGAGAGACCAATACCCCAACCTATTCAGAAAAAAAGTGTTTTCTGTAGATGATATTCGATGATATATCATGCCACTGTTTATTTCCATGTCCTTGCTATAACCGAGCC